>NW_016822836.1:55950-60611 GCF_001698545.2 Rhinopithecus bieti | reverse complement strand
CCTAGGTTTTCTTCTAGGGTTTTTATGGTTTTAGGTCTAACATTTAAGTCTCTAATCCATCTTGAATTAATTTTCATTTAAGGAGTAAGGAAAGGATCCAGTTTCAGCTTTCTACTTATGGCTAGCCAATTTTCCCAGTACCATTTATTCAATAGGGAATCCTTTCCCCATTTCTTGTTTTTGTCAGGTTTGTCAAAGATCAGATGGTTGTAGATGTGTGGTATTATTTCTGAGGGCTCTGTTCTGTTCCATTGGTCTATATGTCTGTTTTGGTACCAGTACCATGCTGTTTTGGTTACTGTAGCCTTGTAGTATAGTTTGAAGTCAGGTAGCATGATGCCTCCAGCTTTGTTCTTTTGGCTTAGGATTGTCTTGACAATGCTGGCTCTTTTTTGGTTCCATATGAACTTTAAAGCAATTTTTTCCAATTCTGTGAAGAAAGTGATCGGTAGCTGAATGGGGATGGCATTGAATCTATAAATCACCTTGGGCAGTATGGCCATTTTCACAATATTGATTCTTCCTATCCATGAGCATGGTATGTTCTTCCATTTGTTTGACACACACCCTGCTTTCTAGTGCTACAAGAAAACCAAAAGACAGTCCAAGGTCAGAACATATTAAATCAAGTGGACCTCTTAAAAAGGGATTTAATGTAGAAAGCAAAAACTGTGTATAATTTTACTAAAAATATAACCAACACACACACACAAAAACTGAGAAACAAAGGAATTTATAAAAAACATATTATTTAATATTTTGGCTTGAAACTATGGTCTGGATGTCTAATAGGCTCCTGGAAATAGTATGAAAACTATCTTTTAAGAAAAGAGTTAATGTCACATTAAGAGCTGCATATGAGTGGTGAATAGAAAGGACAGTATCTCATTTGTTTTTTTCGATATTGTGCAAAAGTGCAAAAATGTTGCTTTGGGTTAGTTTACCCTTCTGTAGATATTAAGGTGTGGTAAACATCTGTCCCCAGTTTTCACCTATAGTCCTGATGTTAATACAAATATCTCTTTTTACACTTGACAAGTTCCCCTTTGTATAATTAATTATATGATCACATTAGTTTTAATCTATCATTATCATTATTGATATCAAAATATGAAAGAAGTATATATCATGAACAGTATGGTGCAAAAAAAAGAAATGAAGAGGGAAATGGAGACATAGAGGAAGATATCTAGAATAACTAAATATTTGTGTCTAAAAGTAAATGTTATCAAGGGACAACTGGCAAATTTCACAAGTTCATGCATAGTCTTTGTGATAAATAGATATTCAGGTACTACTGGGATATATTTAATAATGTATGCATTCCTAGCTTGTCAACCATTTCACCTACATTCTGAAAATGTTAGAGTTTAAGAATGTATTCACTTTCAGCTGGGTGTGGTGGCTCACATCTGTAATCCTAGCACTTTGGGAGGCCAAGGCAAGTGGATCACCTGAGGTCAGGAGTTAAAGAACAGCTTGTCCAACATGGCGAAACCTCGTCTCTACTAAAAATACAAAAAATAGCCAGGTATGGTGGTGCGTGCCTGTACTCCCAGCTACTCAGGAGACTGAGGCAAGAGAATCACTTGAACCCAGGAAGCGGAGGTTGCAGTCAGCCAAGATCATGCCGCCGCACTCCAGCCTGGGTGAGAGAGCGAGACTCCATCTCAAAAGCAAAACAAAACAAAAGAATGTATTTACTTTCAGTTATACTATATATTCAATATCTGTGTCTTCTTCGTATTCTGTATTGTGCTTTTCCCATTTTCTTCAAGACTGGGGAAACAAATAGGTAGTCTATTCATAGCTATTTTTAAAATAAACAATGTGTTAAATGTATTACTTTTAGATTAGTTTTCCTAATCCAAACTCCAGGTTCGTACCTGTCTGTTATTAAGTACCTCTTTCCTTTTCCATTAGATTTATTCTGTTGCTCTTTTATTATTATATTGATTATTATTTTATCATGTAATTTGCTATCTATTCGAATAAGATGTGCAGTTAAGGCTATGATCTTCCTAAGAATACAACTGAGGCTTGTTCAATAGGCTCCTGAAAACTGTCTTTTAATGTAAATAGTTTAATGGAATTGTTCAGCAGGGCAGAGTAAAACATTTAGGTAATTTCTTCCCTAAACATGGAGTTCTTCCTTTAAATTCAGAAGCTCTTCTAATTAACAGTCAGCAATTTATAAAAAATATGTGTAAAAGATACTTATGTTGACTACTCAGGAATTAGTACATTATAGTCTTTGAACTTTAAGTCCTATCATCTGATGTCTCAAGGCAGAAACCTGTAATATGTAACCTATGATATGGTTAGAGGTAATTAAATTATGTGTCTTTATTACACACAGTAGCTCATGAAGCCTGACAGGAGAGCAAAAAGCATGCTTAGCACAGGCATCTTACACCCACCTTGAACATCACTGACCGACATGCATTCTCCCTACTTCATCGGCCACAGAAAGTAGACTGTCTATTTCCATTTTACTATTCAATCATTCAAGGCTTCACGGTGGGAAGGCTTTAAAATGCAATTACAGTTTAAGAGCCAGATAATTCAGAATTTGACAAAATTCAAGAACACTCATTCAGGTCTCCATACTGGAAAACAAACCTCAAGCAGAGTGTCTGCTCATTTTCTTAGGAGTAATGAAATCTCAGCTCAGATATTGTAATTGGACTGAAGCCGATTGTTAGGAAAAACAAATCATGGAAATTGGAATATCTTTCTATTCTCTCCAACAGAACCAGAGCATGCAGAAATCAGCATTGAAACGGATTTTAATACATTTGATCTGCATTCACCATTTTCAATAACAGCAAAGATGGGTGTAGAATTTATGGAATTTGTCCTGATTCTCACAAATTGTCATAGAGCTGCCACTAGAATCTCCTTCAGTGCTCAGCATATTTCACACAGTGTGGTATTACAAATGCATTATGTATTTGTTAAAAGCAGAAATTAGAAAAGAATCTGAAAATTGTTAGCTGTTGGTTATACTCAGAAGTAAGAAAATGCTATCATACTTGATGATTCAATATGACTTTGACCCAATTTGTGTCTGTATCTGAGAGCATTTAAATCTTGCAGTCAGGCATTTGGGATCTGAAATACCTTTCAAAGAAAGTGTGTATTTGAACACTGTTATTAAAGTGGCAGTAATGTTATCTCTCTCCGATCAAAAGTATAATATGTAAAAAATAGAAATCACATAACTTTGTGTCTTAATGAATAACACACTTGCTTCTGGCATTTTAAAGTGCTCTGCTTTTGGTAGAATCTTCCCCTTGACATCAGTACCATCTTCACATTCATCCCCGGTCTTTGACTGACACAGCTCCTGGAGATCAGCTTCCAGGTCAGGCACTAAAAAATACAAAGGTTATGAACTTGAGTAGAAAAACATGAAGTATAAATAAGGAAATAATAATATTCTATTCCACAGAGTTATGACATAAAAGCCTGTAGGTTAGTGTGATAATAAATGTGATGCAAAGATGTCACACCTTTGTTTTCCTGTATTATGAATTCCTATTTTATTTGTTTTTTAATACAGGATTTCACTCTGTCATCCAGGCTGGAGTACAGGGGCACAGTCTCAGGTGACTGCAGCCCTGACCTCCTGAGCTCAAGCGATCCCCCTGTCTCAGCCTTGTGAGTTGCTGAGACTACAGGCACATGCCACCACCAAGGCTACTTTTGTATATTTTGGCAGAGAAAATTTTTTGGTGTTTCCCCATGTGGCCCAGGCTAGTTCCTAACTCTCAGGCTCAAGGGACCCACCAGCCTCGGCCTTCCAAAGTGCTGGGATTGCAGGTGTAAGCCAATGTACCTGGCCTGAAATCTAATTTAAAATGACAATCTAAGGATAAATCACACTATACCCTCATTTCCTATACTTTGCCAGTGTGCATTATAAACAGCGAGTATCAACTGTGTAAGATATCTGAAGTTTGCTGCATGAATAGCATTTTAATAATAACTCAAAGGTAATTTTCTGAAAGACTAGGTCAATGTATTCCTGGGCTTATGACAAAAACTTACAATTGTGACAACCATATCTTGTTGAGGAAATTTGAAAATTATTTGGCTAAAATTAATTAAAATTATGCTTAGGTCCAAAGGCCCTACATGTAGCTTTTCATAAATAAATCCCATTGAGAATATAGTACCAAAAATAAGAGGAAAATCACAGTCTTCCAATGAAAGTTCAGGAAATTGAGTGAAAGAAAGTAATGAGTATTGTTGACAGTCATATTCTGGAAACCTCTTAACCATGAATTGCTAAAATAATCCATGGCCCAAATTCTGTCAACTTTAGCTTGAAAATGCTATCTGCTGAGGACACAATTTCTGTTTCACGATAATTTTATCATACTTTGAGTTTTCTAATTATAAAAGTATTTAAGCAACTTTTAAAAGTTCCTTAAAAAACATACTAATACCTAGATTTTCTTCTAGGGTTTTTATGGTATTAGGTCTAACATTTAAGTCTCTAATCCATCTTGAATTAATCTTCGTATAAGGAGTAAGGAAAGGATCCAGTTTCAGCTTTCTACTTATGGCTAGCCAATTTTCCCAGCACCATTTATTAAATAGGGAATCCTTTCCCCATTTCTTGTTTCTCTCAGGTTTGTCAAAGATCAGATGGT
>NW_016822836.1:47136-52012 GCF_001698545.2 Rhinopithecus bieti | reverse complement strand
GGCCTCCCAAAGTGCTGGGATTACAGGCTTGAGCCACTGTGCCCGGCCTACACAGGTATTTCTAATCATAAGTAAGTCTAAAGACACTTCTCCAATACTATTCCATGTACTTATTTTTCACAAAGTTACTCTTCCCAAAGAGAGGTTACTCTAAGACAGTTACCCTCAAAGGCTTTGGAAGCCATTTTAATCTATGTTGGGATGGATGTGTGCAATCTGTTATCAGTAAGCATGAGGAGGAAGTCATGGTGGGGAACACAAGATTATCCATCCAGGCAAAACCAGATTGTAATACTCTTGGATTAGTCTTTCCTTCATGAGATGCCATGATCATTTTTATCAACATGGAAGACCTTTATCAGTGTTTCTATACTAGTTCAACAACACTATCACAAAATAAATTTCTGCTAATAAAAAACATCAAAATAATAAAGCACTCACAAGCATAGCCCCAATCAGCTCAGGAGGCTGTAAACTTCTTCTTGGCCTAGGCCTATATGTTGATCTTCCTCGCCAACTCATGTTTCACTCTGCAAACAGAATACTGTGATTGGGAAAGTGTATTTGAGAGGATAGCTGTATATGACCACTTTCATGGCCAAATGTTAAATTTCAGTTTTTAAAAAAGTTTGGAAATAATTTGAAAGTAAGTCCCAGGGCAACTAGAAGTGTGTACATCTTCTGAATTGAATGCTTGTAAAGCCACTTAAGTTGGGCAATCTAGCAGAGCAATGTTTTAATGCTCGTGGCTAAAGATACAGGATATTTCTGATGAGATTTGGTTTCACAGCTGGATTCTCCATAGTGGAGACATTTAAATTTATACAGCTAGAGAATTAAAACTGCAGTGACCACGGCTTTCGTCACACACCCATTTGTTTGGACAATTTCCCTCCCTAAAATCAAAGTTTTGTTGGAAAGCACAGTCCCGCCCATTCGAACCTCCAGGGTGGAGTTGAGAAGCTGCAACACATCGCTGGATGTTCCTCACTGGACACTTCTACTGGGAGCTCTACAGACCTCAGGGTCGCGGTCATCAGCTCATAGCATTCCCACTTCCCAGGCCCCTTTCTTACCGCCCACACAGCCCATTCCTGGGTCCCCACCAAGAAGTCTGGAATCTGTTCCGTTGGAAGTTCCAGGCACTTCCGGGACTCAGATACCTCCAACAGCACCTCCAGCATTCACCCCATCTTCATCTGGCTCCCCTTCACTCGGTGGCCCACCTTCCTTACGACCTAGAGGCTCTTCACCTCTGAGACCACAGACCACGCCGCCTGACCCTCTGGAAGCCCGCTTGCTCCTCCTCACATACACTCACATTTCAATTCCTGGGAGGACTGGCCTGCGGACCTACAGGCTGCGTCTCAGTAGGAGAGAAAGAGTCCAGACAGCTGGAACGCGACCCTCACACTCTCACAGTTCCCCAGCGGTCACCACGTGGGCAAAGGGGTCGAAGGGAAGATGCCCAGTGAACATGCGCACTGAGGCAGGTGTCCAAGGAGCATGCACACTGAAGTCGGTGCCTGCCTTGTGGGTTGCAGTGCCCCGCCTTGACCCACCCCATCCCGCTTCACGCAGTCCTCCCTCCCCTCCCGGGTTCCCACTGAGGACTTTGGAATGCATAGTCTGTAAGCAGTTTCATATGCCTCAGGGACTCAAATGCCACAGATAGTTTCCCCCTTCAAAACTCACTGCTTGTTTACCTGACCCTCCTCCCCTCTATGGTCTTTCTTCCTCCCTTGTTCGGCATCCCCACCACAGCAAGGCCATGGCTGCATTGCTGCGTGTTAGAAGGACGGGGACCTCAAAGCCTTTCCACCTAGGAGGCCATGGACCGTGCCCGCAGGCTCCTCCTCACAGTCACACTCAAACTTCTAGGACTACTGACCTGCAGACCTACTGGCTGACTCCCAGTCGGCAAGACAGAAGGAAGTCACGATGTCTCCTTGCACAGCTCTGCAGGGACAGAAGGCAGATAGTAAGGCGCATGGGCAGCAAGGGACTTGGGCAGCAAGGGGCGTTCACACTAAGTCAGGCACACGCAAGGCCAGCCAGGGTTTTCCCACTGCCCCCAGATCAGAATCCCCAGCATGTTGGTAGTAGAAAGAAAGGGACTTAAGAGATTTTTTTCCTCTCTCTCTTGCCCTACCATTCTCATGCATCCAGAAACTTTGGGAACAGAGAGTCCCATGTCACCCTTAGTGGTTGATGTGTCTCAGAAAGACCTTTTCTGACTGAAATAAATTATTTTAATGTCTATATTTATACATGCTTTTTTTTTTTTCAGACAGGGTGTTACTTTTTCACCCTGGCTGGTGGACAATGGCATGACTTTACCTCACTGCAGCCTGGATCTCCTGGGCATAAGCAATACTCAAGACGCAGCCTCCCATGTAGTTGGGACTACAGGTGTGTGCTACCATGCCCAGCTATTTTATTTATTTATTTACTTAGAGACAGAATCTGACTATGTTGTCCAGGCTGGTCTCAAGTTCTGGGCTCAAGTGATCCTCCTACCTTGGCCAATTTTTATTCATGTTTTGATTAATCACTTCCTTCTCTGGTCTGAGGTTTTCTGCATGCTACCAATGAATTGAACCACTTCTGTGGACTAGATAAATTCACACCTCTTCCTTTTTTAGGTAGTACTATTGCACATTTTAATCTCTGGACTGGTAACTGATTTCCCTGAATACACCTGTAGGTCATTCAGACAGTGTATGGTTCAGAAATATGCATACATATGATATAGTTTGACTCTGTCCCCACCCAAATCTCTCCTTGAATTGTAGTTCCCATAATCCCCACGTGTCATGGAAAGGACCCTGTGAAAGGTAATGTAATCATGAGGGTGGTTACCTTCATGCTGTTGCCCTGCTAGTGAGTAAGTTCTCACAAGATCTAATGGTTTTATAAGAGACTTTTCCCCTTTTGCTCATTCTCTCTCCTGCTGCCATGTGAAGAAGGATGTGTTTGCTTCCACTTCTTCCATGATTGTTAAGTTTCCAGAGGCCTCCCCAGCCCTGCGGAACTATGAGTCAATTAAACCTCTTTCCTTTATAAATTACACACTCTCATGTATGTCCATATAGCCGCATGAGAACGGACTAATACAACATTGGTCCTAGGATTTAGACTTAGTCCTATTGTGACATGATGTACAGCAGTGGTGACTATGCTCATCATATACTCTACTCCCCAAATATCACCCAAATAACCTGTTCATAAGACAGTGCTGACATCATTTGCATAAAGCTATAAGGTAGAGCACTACCTCCACAGAGGCACTAGTATGTCAGATGTGAAAGGGCTTTAGGTATATTTGTTCTGCTTTTCATGTCCTGTATAAAGTGGGTGTTTTAAAGTGGGGGATGGTTTGGTTAGAATTGGGTAGGAATGATAATGATTTAGGATTGGTGGACGCAACAAGACAAGACTTTTTAGGCAAGGGGTTCAAAGAGTTTTGGGATTGAAAATGTCATTTGACACTTTTATTGAGGAGCTGATGGGTCTGTCAGGCAATTGCTGGAAAGAACAATAACTTTTTTTGAAACTTTTATTTTCCTAGGTAAGAGATTCCTGTATTAGTAAAATTATGATAATGAAGCCAGTGGAATATAAACTCTTGTTAATGTAGACAGTAAACTGTGTCCATGACTCCTGTTCTTATTACTTTTCTATTACCTAGCAGTTTGATGTCAGAAATAGTATATGGAAGGGAAGGATAGGAAGGTGGCCCTGATCAGAATGCAGCCTTTTATAAATAAATTAGGATATATTGTTGAACTAATATCTATATATTCTATCTAGTTGAGCTTCTTTTTTTTCTTTTTCTTTTGAGACGGAATGTCCCTCTGTTACCCAGACTGGAGTGCAGTGGTGCAATCTTTGGCTCACTGCAATATATGCCTCTCAGGTTCAACTGATTCTCCTGCTTCAGCTTTGCAAGTAGCTGGGATTAGAGGCATGTGCCACTATGCCTGGCTAATTTTTGTATTTTTAGTAGAGATGGGGTTTCACCATGTGGGAAAGACTGGTCTCGAAATCCTGACCTCAAGTGATCCACCCACCTCGACCTCCCAAAGTGCTGGGATTACAGGTGTGAGAAACATGCCTGGCCACAGCTGCACTCCTTTTTTTAATTATTATATTTTAAGTTCTAGGGTACATGTGCACAACGTGCAGGTTTGTTACATATGTATACATGTGCCTTGTTGGTGTGCTGCACCCATTAACTCGTCATTTACACTAGGTATATCTCCTAATGCTATCCCTCCCCCTCCAACTCCCCACAATAGGCCCCGGGGTGTGATGATCCCCTTCCTGTGTCCAAGTGATCTCATTGTTCAAGTCCCACCTATGAGTGAGAACATGTGGTATTTGATTTACTGTTCTTGTGATAGTTTGCTGACAATGATGGTTTCCAGCTGCATCCATGTCCCTACAAAGGACTCAAACTCATCCTTTTTTATGGCTGCATAGTATTCCATGGTGTATATGTGCCACATTTACTTAATCCAGTCTGTCACTGATGGAAATTTGGGTTGATTCCAAGTCTTTGCTATTGTGAATACTGCCGCAACAAACATACATCTCCATGTGTCTTTATAGCAGCATGACTTTTAATCCCTTGGGTATATCCCCAGTAATGGGATGGCTGGGTCATATGGTATTTCTAGTTCTAGACCCTTGAGGAATTGCCACACTGTTTTCCACAATGGTTGAACTAGTTTACAGTCCCACCAACAGTGTAAAAGTGTTCCTATTTCTCCACATCCTCTCCAGCACCTGTTGTTTCCTGATTTTTTAATGATTGCCATTCTAACTGGTGTGAGATGGTATCTCATTGTGGTTTTGATTTGCATTTCTCTGA
>NW_016822836.1:33100-45620 GCF_001698545.2 Rhinopithecus bieti | reverse complement strand
GTGGTTTTATCTGCCTTTGGTCTTTGATGATGGTGATGTACTGATGGGGTTTTGGTGTGGGTGTCCTTTCTGTTTGTTAGTTTTCCTTCTAACAGTCAGGACCCTCAGCTGTAGGTCTGTTGGAGTTTGCTTGAAGTCCACTCCAGACCCTGTTTGCCTGAGTATCAGCGGCAGAGCCTGCAGAAGATAGAATATTGCTGAACAGCGAGTATTGCTGTCTGATTCTTGCTCTGGAAGCTTCGTCTCAGGGGTGTACCCCACCATATGAGGTGTGAGGTGTCAGTCTGCACCTAGTGGGGGATGTCTCCGAGTTAGGCTACTCAGAGGTCAAGGACCCACTTGAGCAGGCAGTCTGTCCGTTCTCAGTTCTCAACCTCCGTGCTAGGAGATCTACTGCTCTCTTCAAAGCTGTCAGACAGGGGCATTTACCTCTGCTGAGGTTTCTGCTGCTTTTTGTTTAGCTATGCCGTGTCCCCAGAGGAGGAGTCTACAGAGGCAGGCCGGCCTCCTTGAGCTGTGGTGGGCTCCACCCAATTCGAGCTTCCTGGTGGCTTTGTTTACCTACTTAAGCCTCAGCAATGGCAGGCACCCCTCCCCCAGCCTCGCTGCTGCCTTATAGTTAGATCTCAGACTGCTGTACTAACAATGAGGAGGCTCCATGGGCATGGGATACTCTGGGCCAGGTGTGGGATATAATCTCCTGGTGTGCCGTTTGCTAAGACACTTGGTAAAGCACAGTATTAGGGTGGGAGTTACCCGATTTTCCAGGTGTTGTGTGTCTCAGTGTCCTTTGGCTAGGAAAAGGGATTCCCTTCCCACATGTGCTTGCCAGGTGAGGTGATGCCTCGCCCTGCTTCAGCTCTCTCTGGTCGGGCTGCACCCACGGACCAGCGCCAACTGTCCCACACGCCCCAGTGAGATGAACCCAGTACCTCAGTTGAAAATGCAGAAATCACCCGTTTTCTGTGTCATTCACGCTGGTAGCTGGAGGCTGCACCTGTTCCTATTCAGCCATCTCTGCACTCCTTTTAAGGAAATACCTTGAGTAGGAAAAAAGGGATTCCTCAATCTCTCTCTCTCTCCAAAAAGTGGCTTGAGTAGTCATTGTAGTTCTCAAAGTTTATTTAAGGAGTGAGGGCAGTCATAAACTATTATTTAGTTTATCTGTTATCTTTTGGTTTTATCTTGGCAAGGACATTGTCCTTTCTAAATTTTACTTGCATTTTCCCTTATTAACTCTGGTTTTAGTATAGTGCACTCAGAAATGTTCAACAAATGAGAGATTGTGACACCTGGGTTTAGATTTTCTGTGAGCATCTAATTAGCAAATGGTCAAAGTGATGTCATCAGATAGCTGGATGGATGTGCTTCACAAGGACCTGGATTTTAATGATTCCTGAGTGGACACACTCCAACTTCAAAGGGCAGGTTTTAACTTCCTCCCAAATTTGAGCTTCCTCCTATTATTCTCATGGCAGGTGACCTTGGTCCAGCTGGATGAGTTCAAAGGATTATAATTGGATTGGGACAGGAGTAAGTTGTGAAGTAGCCCTTGTGGCACTCACAGGAAGCAGCAGAAAATATGAGAAACTCTTTAGAGGCAAGCAGACTTGCCTGATACATGATGCTACAACTCTGTAGGCTGCTAAAGAAGTTGGAGCTGAGACCAACACAGCCTGTCTACCTGTGGGTGGGCTCAATTTCCCACATGACAAGAGCTTCCCATCCTTAAAGCACTGGAATATGAACAAACTTAGATTTCCACAGGACCATGGGTGGGTGGGACAAAGTCTACAGATTCTGAGCAGCTGGCAGTTTTCAGAGTACCATAGTAAACACTGTCACCTGAGCTCTTCAGAGTGCTTGGTGGTTGAGGTCAAATTATTTACTACCTACCATATTAAATGCAATTCCCCTACTTGCCTCATAAAATGGGAGCACAGTAGGGAAATGGAGGCCCCTGTGCATTCACATGGATGCAATCCATGACATTCACCTGTGCTGCAGCCCAAACAATGCCCCCTCATGATACCAAGAGGACAAGAGGTCACATGTACTTTCTGTCCCTTTTGCATGTGATTTTATGTCTGTCCAAGTAACACTTCACCTGTGCAAAACAGACATGGTTATCTGCTGATGGAACACACATTTCCTCTGCAATTATATCTTTTGTGGTAGCCTTTGTGGCCCATACCAAAGACGACCTTTTTAGTTAAGTGCAGTTGCACACGCCTGTAATCCCAGCAATTTGGGAGGCTGAGGTGGGTGGATCACTTGAGGTCAGGAGTTTGAGATCAGCCTAGCCAACATTGTGAAACCCCGCCTCTACCAAAAATACAAAAATTAGCCATGTGTGATAGCACAGTCCTGTAATCCCAGCTACTTGGCAGGCTAAGGTGGGAGAATCGCTTGAACCAGGGAGGCAGAGGTTGCAGTGAGCCAAGACTGGGGTGACAGAGGGAGACCCTGTCTGAAAAGAAAAAACAAACAAAAAAAGACCATTTTTTTCTGAAAAGACTGAATTCCCAAGGAGGAAGACAACATTGGGTTCTCATGTGTATTTGCATATACTTCTGTAATAACACTTATTAACCACTGAGGATATCTTGTGAAACGCTGTAATCTTTTCCATACTGGTTTGTCATCCATAGTGGTTCATAAGATTAATGTTGTCCCTGCAAACAGCATTTTAAAGAAATGAGATAAAATAAATCAGTAAATAGCATTCACTGCATACAGAATATTCAAATAGACTGCACACACACATACACATACCTACTGAATTATGTGCGAACTATGTATTTCTCATGAATTATAATTTTAAAAGTTTGAAGGTCATTACTTTAGAGGTTATTGGACAAACTGTCTAGGGGCCATTTCTTTAGCCATTGATGAGGATGATAGATTAAAACTTGCTCAGAGCAAGTTCACTGTTGTCTGTAGCTTTCTACAAAATGCTTGAAATAGCTCTTAGTGATGTTTAAATTTGTCAGTTTTACTGTGAGCATTTGACTTTCAGCAAACTCACTTGTGAACTCATGAGCTGGTGAGAAGGAAGGCTGATGAGTTGTGGGGCTTTACTTCCTACCATGTCTTTCTGCAGCTGCAGGGTGTGTTCATGTGTGTGCTTCTGCACTCGTCTGATGGTGCTTTGATAGGTTCCCTTTTATTTCCCCCTTTATCATTGACTGTGTCTTATGGTTCCTATTATGCACTTCATTGGCACCCAGTGACAGCAACATCTGTGGTATTCAGTGTTGATCAATTTTACATGCATTCAAAAATATTTTCAAGCATGAATATTTATTCTTAAAAACTTTTCCTTAAGTAATTTGAGGAGTTCAATGCAATTAAATATCAGTATTTAATGTTAGATCTTATTGGGCAATAATCTTGCTAAATTTCTAATCATACTAATTCCTCTTACACTTGAGCTTTTATGTCACCATAATGCTTAGATAAATGACACATTGACCATGACAGAGATGAAAGATTTTTAACAAATCAACTTGAGAAATATGCAATCATGGAATATTTGGAAGCATCATCCTCTTATAACTGATGCAAAACAGGTGAACCCAGATTTGGAGCTTAGCCCAGGAGGGTTCTTGGCTTTGCCCAGGAGAAAATTCAAGTGTGAGCTGGTGGTGGTAGACGGCAATACTTTTATTGAACAGTACTTCTCCTTTCCAAGTAGGGCTAAGTCACAGGCAGTGAGCCAGGAGTCAGCAACCTATGGACTCTTGCTAACTGTATTTATACTCGTTTATACCCACTTTAAATTATGAGTCAGTTTAATGCAAATTGAGGGGTGGATTATTTAGAACTTTCTAGGAAGAGGGTGTTAGCTTCTGTGTCATTGCCATGGAAAGTGGTAGCAACTAACTTCTGGGTGGTTGCCATGGAAAGGGGTGGTAACTTCTGGAATGTTGTCATGTCGTGTAAACTGTCATGAGTCTGTTTTATGCTGATAAGCAATGAATGCAACTAGGGATTGCTCTCATCGCCATCTGCTGGTTCATGCGGGTTTCTTCACTTCATCCTCTGGACCAGGAATTTTTGTATAGATAGGGTTTCACCATGTTGCCTAGACTGGTCTCGAACTACTGAGCTAAAGCAATCCATGCCCCTCACCCTCCCAAAGTGTTGGGATTACAGGCATGAGCCACCGTGCCCAGCCCATTTGAAGACCTTTGCTTGTGTGTGTGTACAAAGAATATTTACACTGTCATATTATATAAAGGATAATTTTTCTGTTTATATATTGTTTCAAGGTTGTGGATGACTTTCATTATTTTTTTCTTTATTAAGGAATGTTTCATTAATAAATAATAATGATACATATTTATGGAGTACAATGTGATGTTTTGATATATGTGTACAATTTAAGAGATGAGTAAATTATAGACTGGATAGAAGTGCAACAGATTGTTTACCTCAGAGTGATTGTGGATGTTAGTTTTGGATTCTGCTATTCCATATTTTATAATTTCTATAAAAACCATCTACTACTTTTTAATCACAAAAAAAATTTAACATCAAGAAAATTAATATTAAATTTCTTTACAGAGTATACAACCACAAATCCTTGATGAAATAAATAGTAATGTGCTACATTGAGTACATTTCCTTGATAAAGACAGTTTTCCTTTTTAGGTATCATTTGGTGGGTGGAGGATAGAAAGGACCTTGGATCCTGATTTTGCTTGGTTAAAGTTAATGACATGTAGCTTTTTGTGCCAGAAATAAGGCTATGATATTTGCTGTAATAGTATTTCCTGACATCTATCCCATATTTATCTTTATTTGTTTTATCACTGCAGTGAAGGCAAAGAATCATGGTGTTCAGTCAGCAGACAAGAAACAAAAGTCCATCACTCTGAATGCTCAAGGATACCTCGGCTTTTCAGAGTAGCCACTTAGGAGTCTGTCATCTGTAAATTTGCCTTAGCCTCTTCCAAATATATGTATATTTTCTCATCTATCATTATATACATGGGGTTCAGAAATTGGCTATTTTTATATAACTCTTTTTGTGCAAAACTTACATAGATTGGCTCCTTTATTAACTCCCAATCTTCTCCACTATCATGACTCTGAAGCCAGTCTCTTTTCTGTGAAAGCAGGATCAATGACATTGATTCTTCTACTAATGGGTTCTCTGATTTAACTATTATAACAACCTGAAGGAACCAAAAACCTGTGGCATGTGTCTTAGTGGGCACTGAGCTAAGAGATGAAAGAAGTTCTTACTTTTTCTACCTTATACTCATTGAATAGTACATTTAAAGGAAATTTCTAAAATTAAAATTGGAATAAAACCATTATAAAACTGGCAGTGGCTACATTATGCAACTCCAAGCAGTTTACAATTGTGAGAAACTTTCTCCCCCCAAAAAAGTGAAAATTCCCTTCTTTACTTTGCTGTTTTTAATAGCAAAGGTGCGTTCCTGTAGTCTCAGCTACTCAGGAGGCTGAGGTGGGAAGATCACTTGAGTTTAGAAGGTCAAAACAGCAGTTAGCCTTGATCATATGACATAGAGAAACCTTGTTTCAAAACGAAAGCAGGACAAAATAAGGCAAAAGAGCTGAATAGATATTTCTCAGATGAAGATATACAAAGGGCCAAGAGGTATATGAAAAAATGCTCAACATCACTAATCATCAGGGAAATCCAAATGAAGACCACCAATGAGATCTCATCTCACACCCGTTAGAGTGCCTATTATCAAAAGGAAGAAAGTTCTGGTGAGAAAATGGAACCCTTGTACATTATTGCTGGCTATTAATATAGCCATTAGGGAAAAGAATATGGAGGTTCCCCCTCAAAATTGCTAGCCCACTACTGGATATATATCCAAAGGACATGAAATCAGTATGTTGAAAAGATATCTGAACTCCCATGTTTATGAAGCATTATTTACAATAGCCAAGATATGGAATTGCTGCAGGACAAGTGAGCCTCAATATTGTGGCTTAGTCTAGGATGGTTCTTGACTTCACTCAGGAAAGAATTCAAAGGTGAGCTAGTGGTGTTAGACAACAGTCTTTTATTGAATGGTACTGCTACTTACAGAGCAGGGCTAACTCATAGGCAGTAAACCAAGAGTCAACAACCTATGAGGTCTTAGCAACTGTATTTCTACTCACTCATACTCACTTTCATTTACATGTATATTAAGGGCGAGTTAATGCAAATTTAGAGGCGGGGGCAGGTTATTTCGAACTCTTTAGGAAAGGGGTGGTAACTTCCAGCCCATTGCAATGGCAAGCTGTTGTAACTTCCGGGTTCTTGCCAAGGCATTTGTAAACTATGATGCTGCTGGGTGGGAGTGTCCCATGCTAATAAGCAATGAGGGCAGCCAGGGATCACCCTCGTGGCCATCTGCTAGTTTCTGCCGGTTTCTTTACTTTATCCTGTCTGAATCAGATCCTGTTTTATTTTATTTTATTTTAAAAAACTTTTCTAGACGGAGCCTCATTCTGTCACCCAGGCTGGAGTGCAGCGGTGTGATTTTGGCTCATCGCAACCTCTGCCTCATGGGTTCAAGCGATTCTCATGCCTCAGCCTCCAGAGTAGCTGGGATTATAGGTACATGCCTCCATGCCTGGCTACTTTTTGTATTTTTAGTAGAGAAGGATTTTCACCATGTTGACCAGGCTGGTCTCGAACTCCTGACCTAAAGTGATCTGCCCACCTCAGCCTCCCAATTCAGATCCTGTTTTAGTCATCAGGGTTATAGCCAGAAACATGTCCTGCCGGTCTCCTACCTCAGATATATGTTTGTGTATTCACCTGAGCCCTGGGCCAAGTTTCCCAAATTGAGACCATGGCATCATAAAGCTGGATGCTTTATTGAGGGGATAGGGTAAGATAAAAAAAAATCCATACTTTTCGATATGTGAGTAAATAAATAAATGGATGAAAATGTATGCAATAATATAAAGCAGAATAATAGATATTAGATTAGTACAGGGTCACCAAATTTTTCTTTAAAGGGCCTGGTAGTAAATACTTCAGTTTTTGTGGGCCACATAGTTTCTGTGGCATATTGTTGTGTTTTGAACAATAATACTTTAAAGTGTAAAAAATATCCTTATCTCCAAGGCTGTGCAGAAATAAGCCATGGGCTGGATTTAGCTTGCAAGCCATACTCAGCTCATCCCTGGATTATATTTTAATTCAAATATTTGAATACTGTATTTTTGTATCAGTAGTCAAAATATTGACAAAGGAGAGCTCTACCTCCACATAAGATGCAGAAAGCCTCAACAGAAAGTCACTTTAACCCTAACAATGAGAAAAAGCTTAATAATGTATGACATTACAATTTTTTATTAGATGGTCAGAGAGCTGAGGTAAGAAGTCAGCCACGTTCCCATGATATATGTTCCATGATATAAAAGGGTGGACAAGTCATTCTGAGGACAGATGAGACACACAAACTGTGTCACCTCTGGCACAGCATGTGTGAAGAAATGACAGCCATAAAACTGGGTAAGAAGGAAACAACTGAAAATGTAACAAATTCATAAAGGCCAAACACAGGCAATTGGGAGAGCTGGAATCCCTGGAAGTCTCAGACACAAGTGGAATCCATGTTCAAAAAAAAAATGAGATCCTGTCTCAAAAAAAAAAAAAAAAAAGAAACAGTCAGAGTTTATAAGACTGGATTTAAAAAAAAAAGCAAGAACAAATTATATACTGTTAAAAAGAACCCCAGTTAGAAATAAATAAGTTAAAAGTAAAGGATGGACCTTGTAAATATGAATCACATAAAAACTAGAGGTACTAAATTAAGACCTCACAAAGCATACTTTATAGTGGAGATTATTACAAGGAATGAAGTGGGGCATCACACAACAATCATAGAGAGGTGCATTTATTGAGAAGGTGTAAAACCATGAATATGTATGCAACTTCAAAATATATGAGAGAAAAACTGACATATCAGAAAGAAGAAATAGACACATCTGCAGTTATAATTGAAGACTCCAACATTCTTCCTAGCACTTGGTAGAAACAAAAATTCAGGAGATATATATATGTGTGTGTTTTTAAAAAATAATACTTTAGAATGTAAAAAAAAAAAAAAAGATCCTTATCTCCAAGGCTGTGCAGAAATTAGCCATGGGCTGGAGTTAGCTTGCAAGCCATACTCAGCTCGTCCCTGGATTATATTTTAATTCAAATATTTGAATACTGTATTTTTGTACCAGTAGTCAAAATATTGACAAAAGAGAGCTCTGCATTAATGGATTTCAAGACTCAAGATTATCAATATATCAGTGTCTCCCAAATAATCTATACATTCAATGTAAACCCAATCAAAATCCTTGCAGCCTTTTGTTTCTATAATAGAAATTGACAAGCTGACTTTAAATTTATATGGAAAAGAAAAGAGACTATAGTAGCCTAACAATTTTATAAAGGACAAAGAATATTGGAGGACTCATATTACCTGATTCCAAGATGTGTATGACGACTATGGTAATCAGGACAGTGTGATACTGGACAGTGCGAGATGATCTCCTCTCTTCTCCTTTCAGCTGTCCTTCTCCTGATCTCATCTGTGATCCCACAACAAACAGCTGCCCCTGGCAGCCTGACAACCTAGCCTGGCCCTTTTTTCCTGTGCCCCAGCCTGGGGCTGCCCTTGCCTAGGAGAAGGACACTAGTCTCAGGATACCAGAGTTATGACTACCACACAGTCATCCTGAGCATCAATGTCCCATGGCAGTGGTTGACCTTTGAAATGAAGCTTCACTGCACACCCCAGCTGGCCCTGAACCACTTTTTTTTTTTTTTTATCACAGAAAGCAACACAGAGGAGGAAGGTGCCCATGATCCTTTCTCGAGAATATTGTGTCCTGCTCCATGGTGCTGTGCTATTTCCTCTGTACCAACTGCAATATTCCTATCCTTTTCATGTAAATAAGAGTTTTGAGGGGTGGCCAGAATATCATTGCCCACTTTGGGGCATTTTGGAGAGCAGCTTTGATTGTTGGAATGATTGGCAGGGGCTACTGGCATTTGGGGACTGAGTGTTACAGGGAGACAAATGACTTTTTCCAGAGTCTTAAATAAACTGGATTTTCCATACATGTCATTTCCTGTAAACTGAGAGGCTTGTAAATGGTACTTCATCTGGAAACTTACAAAGATTCATTGACTGCTTTGGCAATCACATCACTGCAGAGCATTCCATTCTTGGATTCCACTCTCACACAACATACCAGTATCAGTTTGCTTTGTAGCTCCGCATGCCTTGGGGAAAAAATGAGGGGAATCCAACTTACCTACCAAAGGGATTGTTTCCAGGATAAGCTGTTAGTTGATGGGGAAAATCAAGTGGGTGATGTTGGTAGTATGATCTCTCATGAGTTGGTGAACACACTGGCTATGCCTGTTGCTGTTACTTCATCAAACTTCTCTTTGCAGGTGTATCTCCCTCACCAGGTTTTCAGGTCCTTCCTGGAAGGCTGGAATCATATCCAGTAGATCGCTGTGTCTTCAGGATAGAACAGAGGACATGACAGGCAGAAGGAGGGCAGGGAACACTTGTGGAATTGTAGTGATCTCTGAATGGCTGGATGACCAAACCCTGCATCACAGTGATGAGCCACATGGATGTCAGTCTGCAGAAAGTGGGAGGGGAACACCACAGGCCTCTGCTTTAGGGGCCCTGCAGCAGAGTGAGACCAACCTGATCTCAGTGATGCCTTTCAAGGGTCCCAGATGTAAGCAGCCTATTGGTTAGGTCTCCTCTGTGTGTGTGTGTGTGTGTGTGTGTGTGTGTGTGTGTGTGTGTGGAGAAAGAGAGAGAGAGAAAGAAAGAGAGAGAGATTGTTGAAATTGATGTTGAAGAACTGGCTTATGCAACTGTGGGGGCTGTCAAGTCCAAATTATGTAGGGCAGGACATCATTCTGGAGACCCAGGTAAGGTAACTCAAATCCACAGACAGTCTGCAGGCAGAATATTTTCTTCATTGGGTAAAACCCAGTCTTTTTCCTCTTTAAGGCCTTGAAGTTATTGGATGAGGCCCACCCACATCATGGAGTGTAATTTGCTTTACTCAAAGTCTACTGATTTTAATGTTAGTCTCATTTAAAATTACCTGCACAGAGATACCTAGTCTGGTGTTTGAACAAATACCAGTCAAGTTAACAAATCAAGTTTACCATCACAGCCAACTAATACAAATCCCAGTAACCATGAAGGTTTATCTTAGAAAAGCAGCTGACTCCCTACTTAAATTTTTGTATTAACCTTTTTTGCCCAACCCAAGCCACCAATTCAGGCTCAGCATAGCTCTGGCCAGTAAGCTGAAGCTGATGTGAAGGCCTTTCATGGCTAAGTCAGTATCAGGATAGTTAGGGGGCACATGCAAGTACATGATTATATCCCTGGAAACCCCACATTTACCATTTTAAGAGCACCCTCAGAAGGACATACATTAACCAGGCAGAAACTTGCGAAGGCCCCCAGGGTGAACTCCCACTGTGGGACCTTTCCCTCTAGGGTTCCCTGTGCATTCCAAACAAGTCATTTGTGTCCTTGGTTTCAGAGGGACTGACAGAAGGCAGTCAGTCCAGATTCTGTTAACCATTGACACCAGTTCTTCCTCTTTACAAACCTGGATGACCTCTGTAGGTGTTCTGCGTGGGATGTTCAGAAGCTGGGTTGCCCCTGCTGTCCCTCCCCTAGTTACAACTCTGTCAGATGTGATTGTGTGCTCAGCAGTCAGTGTGATTTCAATATACTTATAGTAGCTTGGGATGGCTGAATGGGGAGCGTTCTTTCAGGAAAAAGGGAAGGTTTTCAGGAACCATTTTGAAAAACAGAGATCATTAATGTTCCCTCTCTCTGGCTTGACTCTTTCCAGGCGTCAGGTTTCGTGTTTTCTTCATTGTTGGAAAATTAGTGAGTGCCATTCTGTAATCAAAACTTTCCATTTCATTTATTATCATCGATTCTCCTCTAGACCTTTTGTTTGAAATGGTCATATGCAAGCAGAACAAAATAATTTTCATAGAGGTTTTCTTGTTTTGTTTTGTTTTGTTTGAGACAGGGTCTTGCATCATTGCCCAGGCTGGAGTGCTGTGGTGCAATCATGGCTCTCTGTAGTCTCTACCTCCTGGGCTCAAGGGATCCTCATGCCTCAGCTCCCAAAGCAATAGAATTACAGGTATGAGACACTGTGCCCAGCCCAGAAAAAACAATTTAATAAATAATCAGTAATACTCATCATGTTCTGAAATTGATTGGGATGAAAATTCACATTTAAAAACAAATTTAAATGGGTTTGCATAACTTCTTACCCCTTTTGTCTCAGTCATTTATTTAGTGAGCAGGCAGAAAAGCTCAATGCTTTGCTGGTGACAGCTGTATTGAACGGTCAAAGTGCCTTACCAAGGTGCGTGTACCAGGAGAAAGGTTAGGGAAGTAGAACCAGGCTATTAGTCCTTTGTTATGTAGGGGCCCAGAGCCTTGGCCCTTTAAAGGTTCACTGGAAATCCCTGACATGAGGCAGATTAATAGGATAAAAGGCATACAAATTTATTTAATATGCATGTATGGAAGCCTTCAGAATTAAGATCCAAAAATATACGGGACATTGTCCATTTTCATGCTTAGGTTCAACAAAGTATGGACAGCCAGGCAGAAATATGATTGGAAAAAAAGGGTATAATCTAATGCAAACAGATTGAGTGGAGAAATCCAGCAAGACCCATCTGTCTGGATTCTTCTAGGCCTTTCTGAGCAGCATTCCTTCCTTCTGGGTAGGGGGGGCAGGACCCTCTCTGGAATGGGTGTCTTATGACTTATAGTCGAACAAGGTAGGAGAGTTAATTTCTTTATGGTCTGTTTTCACACAGAAAACAGAGGGAAAATTAGAGTCATAGTTTTAGGCTTGATGACTAGCTTGGAGAAAAGGGCTTCTGGTTTCTATGACTCACTTTGGGTAAGAGGGATCCTAGTTTCTATGGCTAGCCTCAAGGGAGAATGGGACTGAGAGATAAGAGGGCAGGATAAGGTCACAGAAAACTTTTACTTCTGAGGCCTCCATTCTGGGATATTGTTTTCTGAGCCACAACACTGGAAAACTGCAATTAGTCTAGAAAGTGGAACCCGTCCTGATGCAGTGGCTCATGCCTGTAATCCTAGGACTTTGGGAGATTGAGGCAGGATGATCCCTTGTGGCCAGGAGTTTGAGACCAGCCTGGCCAACCTAGTGAGATCCCGTCTCTACACACACACACGCATACACACACACCAGCCGGGCATGGTGGTTTGTGCCTGTAGTCCCAGCTACTTGGGAGGCTGAGGTGGGAGGATCACTTGAGAGGGTGGTCGACAGCACAGTGAGCTATTATTGCACCGCTGCACTCCAGCCTGGGTGACAGAGTGAGGCCCTGTCAAAAGAAGAAGGAAGGAAGGAAGGAAGGAAGGAAGGAAGGAAGGAAGGAAGGAAGGAAGGAAGGAAGGAGAAAGGAGGGAAGGAAGGAAGAAGAAAG
>NW_016822836.1:3051-32016 GCF_001698545.2 Rhinopithecus bieti | reverse complement strand
AAAAAAAAAAAAAAAAAAAAAAAAAGAATTTAATGGACCCACTCAAAAATGTGCACATCTGGCTGACAAATCATCACTCTCTAAGGGTCAGATAGCTGATTTCATTAGAATTCATTAACAATTGAAAACCACTTCAAAACTCTAAAAGTGCACCTCCACCTGGACATTGCCTATCTCTTCATGTTGCCTTCCTTATTCCAAAAGCAACCATCAGAGCAAAAATCCTCAGTTACGGAGACTCGTTTTCTCTGTAACATTCAAAGCTAAATTTGACTTTAAATTCCAATATCCTCACCTGAGTCAAAAAGCAAGAAAGTTTTATCCCATTAAAATCTTTTTCCCCTCCAACTTTCCCTGAAGGGGATGGTCCCTCTAGCATTTATGACATTATAAGTATATAACATTTCACATAACTTTTATTATATATCTGGATGCAACAGTCATAAATCAAAAAGCCGTTTTTAATTCCCTTTTTTGGCTCTCATTGCAATTTTAAGGTTAACATCATAGCTGCCTTTTGTGCATTACCAGGCCCTTTCTTCTATTTGGAGGAAAGGAAAAACACCAAAATCTTCACCTGGCTGTGTTCCCATCCCCCAATTTCCAGCATGGCAAAAGATGCCAAGGAATGCAGTGATTCAGGTATCCCAGAGTTGGATGTGTTCTTTTTAAAGTCTATAAGTAACATTTACCTCTCACAAGAGACAACAGCTAGCTACTGTTTCATAGTATGCATAAGGCCATAATCACCTGAGCACCTTCATCACCCCCCACTCCTTCAGTCTTTCTTTACTTAAACAAGGCTCTCACCATATTTTAGTGAGTCAGGCTCATTCTGGCAAATCCCACCACTGTGACAACTGTGTCAGGGGTCCCCAAGACCACTCCCATTTTCAATTATTTGCTGGGAGGACTCACAGGACTCAGTCAGCAAATAGCTGGACTAATGGTGAAGATTTATTACAATGAAAGTATACAGCAAACTTAGCAAAGAAAAGGTGTATGGGCCAATGGCCTGAGGAAAGCAGCCCAAGTTTCTAGGAGTTCCTTTCTAGGAGAGTCACAGATTTTGTTCCCCCAGCAATGAATTGTGACATGTGTGATGTGACATATTTTCTACCAGGGCAGCTCATTAGAGAGTCAGTGTCCAAGACTTTTACTGGATGCTGGTCATGCAGGCACCCTCCGATTAGCATGTGCTAAGATGCCAGACTTCAAGAATGAAAGTACCAGGCCAGGTATGGTGGGTCACACCTATAATCCCAGCACTTTGAAAGGCCAAGGCAAGAGTATCGCTTGAGCTCAGGAGTATGAAACCAGCCTGGGCAACATGATGAAACCCCATCTCTACAAAAGGTACAAAAGTTAGCTGGGCATTGTAGTGTGTCTATAGTCCCAATTGCTCAGGAGGCTGAGGCAGGAGGATCACTAGAGCCCAGGAGGTTGGGGCTGCAGTGAGCCAAGATTGCATTTGTTCTTTGAAAAGTTTAATACAAGTTAGAGGCCACACAAAAATGAAAAGGATGCTATGAATAACTCTACACATATACATTCAGCAGCTTAGATGACAATGGAACAATTCCTTGAAAGACACAAACTACCAAAGCTCACTCAAAAATAAACATGATCTGAATATATGTATACCTATTAAAAGATGGAACTGACAGTTGGAATATTTACCAAATCATCTTAAAAGATCAGCATTATTCTGACACCAAAATCAGACGAAGACAGCTTAAAAAATATAATCTGATCTCCCCTATGAACATAGATGCAGAAAATTCTCAACAAAATATTAGCAAACAAATATTTTGTTAATATTGAATCCAATAATATATAAAAAGAATAATGCACCACAACCAAGTGGAATTTGTCCTGAAAATACAAAGTTGGTTCAGTATTCAAAAAATAATCAATGCAATTCAGCGTACTAACATACTGAAAAAATAAAAATAAAAAACCCAAACCCCAACCACATGGTCAAACAATTGATATAGAAAAAGCCTTTGACAAAATTCAACAGCCGCTCATGATTACAGACAACAATATCAAACACTTAGCAAACCAGGAATAGAAGGAGCCTGCTTAACTTGATATGGAGCAACTAAAAACAAATCCTACACCTTACATTATACTTAATAAAGACTAACTGCTTTCTCCATAACATCAGGAAACAAGTAAGGTTGCTAACTCTCACCCCTGCTATTCAGTATTGTACTAGAAGTTCCAACCAGTTTAAAAAGGCAAGAAAAGCAAATGAATGGTGTACAGATTGGAAAGGAGGGTCTACAACTACTCCAACTCACAGATGTTATGATTATCTTGTTGGAAATCTTGCTGAATTCATAAAAAATATTTCTAGAATGAACAAGGGAATTAAGCAACATTGCAGGATACATTTTCAACAAAGAAAGCAAAGCACTTCTATAGAATAGTAATGAACTTCCAGGAAAAAATGTTTTAAAAAATACACAATATTATTTACAATAGCTGCTCCTCAAAATCTGACAAAACATGTGCAGGAGTCATATGCTGAAAACCATCAGAAGCGAATGAAATAAATAAAAGAAGAACTAAATAAAGAGAGGGACATACTGTACTCATACATTGGTAGACTCAATATAGTAATGATGTCCCCAAATTGATGTACAGATTTAATGCAATTCCAATCAAATTCCCAGCAGGAATTTTTTTGTAGATACAGACTAACTAATTCTAAAATTTTTGAGGAAAGGCAAAGGAACTAGAACCATCAAAATAACTTTGAAGAAGAACAAAATTTAAAAATTATTATAATACTAGAACAATCCTGACAGTGTCATACATAGCCCAAAGATAAAAGCACCTTTGTGAAAAAAGAAAATCAATTGATCTTATTTTTGTAGGCAATTCAAAAGAAAGAGAATAGTCTTTTCAACAAATGGTGTTGTAAAAATTGGACATCTGGGATATTTATGATAGAAGAATGAAAATTCATGTTCACACAAAAATTCATGCACAAATGTTTATGGCAGCTCTGTTCACAATTACACCAAATTAGAAATAACCCAAATGTCCTTCAATGGGTGAATGGATAAAGAAAATCTGCTACACTCATACAATAGAATATTATTCTGAAAAAAAGAAAGAACTATTGATATATTCAACAACTTGAATGAAACTCAAAGGCACTATGCTGAGTGAAGAAGCCAGTCTCAAAAGACTACAGGCTGTATTATTCCATTTCTATGATATCCTGGAAAAGACAAAAGTATAGTGATAGAGAACAGATCAGTGGGTGCCAGAGCTTAGGGGTGAGGGAAGGAAATGACTATACAAGGGCAGCACAAAGAACCCAGGAAGTTCTTTGGGGTGATGCATATGTTCTGGATACTGACTGTGATGGTGGTTATATCAATCCATGCATGTGTTCAGATTCATATAACTATACCTCAAGTGTCCATTTTACTGTATAATTTCAAAAATTAAGAAAATTTGCCCACCAGGCAAGTTAGAATCCTTGCTGTCTATAAAATTGTTATAATATAGGCATATGTATGCCTAAACACTATTGTTATTTGCTTTTGAGCCATGTAGAAAAGGAATCACATAGCATATCCTCTTTTGTATTTGGCTTCTTTCACCTAATGTTATGTCTCTGTATGGTCTAGGTCATTCCTTCTCATAGCTGTGCAGTAATTCAAGGTGTGAATCTGGCAGAATGTATTTATGTGACTTCTTACTGGTGTGTAGTTGGGTTGTTTCCAGTTTTTAGCTATTACAAGTAGGGTTACTCTATGAACATCACTGCATGTACAAGAATGCTCATCACAGGTCAGGATGGTCAAAAAGTAAATCAAACACTGATTAACCATCCAACAGGAGAAAGACTGAATAAACTATGGCTACAATAAATGGCATATCATCCAAATCACATCAGAACAGGTGAGTCATTATTTGGATAAATTACCCAAGTGTTAACCTGGTGGCTGTTGTGATGACGCACGGCTCTAATGACTGCATGTGGGTCGCAATGACTCATAGTGAGCTCACTGGGCTCATCTCTAGGCTCCACATGGGCAGGGGTGGGGACAAACAGGAAGGAGCAGTGACACAGCGGCTGGCCACCCCAGAACAGTATAGAGACAACCTCACCTGGTCCCCAGCCCACGGTTCTGCTCACAGCCTCAGAAATTGCCCCACCTGACTGCCCTGAGCACTTCCAGGAAGGCAGTCCCTGACTGTCCCTGAGGTGGCCTCATCCGTCCTTCCCCACCAACCCTGACCCACTCCTCCTCCTCTTGGAGCAAATCTGCTTTCTCAACGCCTCAGCTCCCTTTCATTCACCAGCATCCCCTGCATGTTGGGGCTGTAATGATGCCCATTGCACAGGTGAGGTGACTGAGGCCCGTAGAAGGCAGCAGCTGGGCCTGCAGCTGCACAGCAGGTCAGTGGATCTGTGCTGGGTGGGCTGTGCCTCACCCTATAGCTGTGCACCCTCTCAAGCTGTACAGAGATTGTCTGCTGCCTCCTCTTTCAAGGGATCCTCCTGACCTGTGTCTCACCCAGACCACCAGGCCTGGAGTTTCTAGACCCGGAGTTCAGGTCCTGGGAGAGGACTGGGTGGAGGCAGAGCCGGCAGTTGGCCAGGATCTGGCTAGGAGGTTGGTGGCCTTTTCCAGAGCCTAAGGCTCTACTGGGGCCTGTCCCCAGTGCCTTCAGGATTCAGACCAGTGCCCTCAGGATTAGCCAACCTGTAGCCTGATCTGCCCTGGGCATAGGCCTCTGAGCCAGTATATCTTGTAGAAGAAAGCATATGATGCAATCGTTAAATAAGAAAAGGAAGATAAAATTATATGAGAATTTTCCTTTAGCCATGGAAATGAGCTGTTGGTACAAGGAAAGGGAAGAGGAAGAAGTGAAAAGCCATCTGCAGATGACCCCAAACAGCACTAAAACCTGGCCTTCGGCAGCCCCTACCTGTCCACATGCAGAGAGGGAGGCTCCAAAGGACACCCAGCCTGGAGCTCATATACCCTGAGGCCTGTGACCCCACCAGGAGTGAATGTTTTTTGTTTGTTTGTTTTGAAACAGAGTCTCACTCTGTCATGCAGGCTGGAGTGCAGTGGTGCGATCTCAGCTCACTGCAACCTCCACCTACTGGGTTCAAGTGATTCTCCTGCCTCAGCCTCCCGAGTAGCTGGGATTACAGGTGCCCGTCACCACACATGGCTTTTTTTTTTTTTTTTTTTTGTATTTTTAGTAGAGACGGGGTTTCACCGTGTTGGCCAGGGTGGTCTCTATCTTCTGATCTAGTAATCCACCCACCTCGGCCTCCCAAAGTGCTAGGATTATAGGCATGAGCCCCTGTGCCTGGCAAGGAGTGAATGTTTAAGACCGTTCCTCTGTCTTCTCTGAGGCTTTCCCAGTCTTGAAGATGAGCTGTCCCCTGCTGGCAAAGGTGGATATCACTGCAACATGGATGCACTGTGCCTGGAGACACCAAGACCTGACTGTGGAACCACAGTCTTCCCTAACTGAAAGGAAAAGGCACTTTGACTTAGCAGGAAGTCAGGCTTGGACTTGGTCTCACCCTAGACAATAGACACCAAGAAGAGGAAGTGGAGGGGTTGTAGGATGTGGGTGGGTGACAGCAGGGCTGAGGGCTGAGGACAGAGAGAGCAGGGGCCACTGTGAGACTAAGATGCTGGTCCTGGCCAAGTGTGGTAGCTCATGCCTGTAATCCCAGCACTTTGGAAGGCCAAGGGGGGGGTGGGCCACTTGAGGTCAGGAGTTCAAGACCAGCCCGGCCATCATGGCGAAACCCTCTCTCTACTAAAAATACAAAAATTAGCCAGGCATGGTGGCACATGCCTATAATCTCAGCTACTCAGGAGACTGAGGCAGGAGAACTGCTTGAACCCAGGAGGTGCAGGTTGCAGTGAACCGAGATCACACCACTACACCCCAGAGTGGGCGACAGAGTGAGACTGTCTCTACTCCGCCTTGCCCTGTGCCTGGCACTGCTCTTGGTGACTGACCAGTCATCTCACCTCTCCTTCACATAACTCTGTGAAGAGGGAAAGTTAGTACCCTGATGACAGACCAGCAAAGGGAGGCAGAGAGAACTGAAGCCACTTGCCCACCGTGTGACCCAGGGCAATTTAGTCCCTGCCAGTGTCACTCCAGCCCCTGCTCCTACCCTGCCTCGACTACTAGACCTGTCTAACATGGGCTCGGGAGGAGGGTAGTACACACGTTTTCCCCAAAACCCACACCTACCCTGCTTGGCGGGCATTAGCCTCCTTTATGAATGGGGACTGAGGTTGGTCAAGGACATGTGACTTGCCCAAGGTCACACCATCAGGGCTTGGGGTTCCAGACTTTCATGAAGCCTGCCAGGCCCCAAAGCCCACGTGTCCTGGGCTATTGTGGGTGTTAATGAGGCCAGAGGGGAGATGGACCCCAACATCTGAGGACAAAATGGGCAGATCCTGTCCATTCCCTGAGAGGCAGTGTTTCTGCTCCATGGCTGGTGTCAGGAGCACAGGATAGAGGATTTCTCACCAGACAATCTCCGCAAACAGGCCTGAGGGAGCCTCTGGAGCCTCCAGGATAGAAGGCAAGACCTGGAGCCCAGGGGAGGTTCTGCAGGAAGGAGGCCGCCTACACTGCATGATCCACACCAGGAGGCCAGGTTGCTGCGAGCCTGTGTGTAGGAGTCGCGGACACTAATGCTACTCCCACTTCCCACTGCACTCTGCTTCACTTGTGAGGGTTTTTGTGTGTGTCTGTGCCTGAGAGTGTATAAAACATAAGTCTGTGTTTTAATGACAATAAGCTGTACATTCATGTAACAACTACATAGTTCAAGGTCGATCACCATCCCGGAAGTCGCCAGGGTCCCTTCTCAATCAGTGTGTTTTTCCTCACTGTCCCCCACCTTCTCCTTCTGCCTCTCTCTTCCACCCTAGTTCCTTTCTCATTCCTAAAGTCCTGCTTTCCCATTGGAAGTAGAAATGTGCTGGTCGTGGTTCCCGTATTATCATTAATAATTTCTACTGGCTGGCTGGCTGACATTCAGTGTGGATGGCACCTTCCCTCTAGCTGTGGGCTCAAGCCCTGTATCTCACGTGGTGCAATAGAAGCTCATCCCTCTTTTAGGAGTTTCAGGTGTGAGCAGGAGAGCAGGCCCAGGGCACTTCTCTGAGCCTCCGGTCCTTCATCTGTGATGCGGGAGAGCCCCACCTCCCTCTCAGGTTGTGGGAGAAATAGAGATGGGGACACCAGGCACTTGCCAATGAGTGCTACATGTCAAAACCTGGGATGAAGCTTTCTTTACCATCACACATCTTTGAGATCCGGGACCCACCAGGTGCTTCCTCTGCTCCAGGGCAGTTGCACTTGCTGTTCCTTCTGCCTGGAATGCTCTTCCCTCAGGTAATCGCAAGGCCTGCTTCTCACTGCTTCTAGGTCTCTGCTCAGTCATCACCTCTGCAGGGATGCCTTCCCCGCACACCTTGAATAAAATAACAACATCCTGCCCACTTACCCATTTACCTGACCCTGTCTTAACTTTATTTTTTCTAAGATGGAGTTTCGCTCTTGTCACACAGGCTTGAGTGCAATGGCGCAATCTTGACTCACCGCAACCCCCGCCTCCAGGGTTCAAGTGATTCTCCTGCCTCAACCTCCCTAGCAGCTGGGATTACAAGCACCCACCACCATGCCCAGCCAATCTTTTGTATTTTTAGTAGAGACGGGGTTTCACCATGTTGGCCAGGCTGGTCTTGAACTCCTGACCTCAGGCAATCCACCAGCCTCAGCCTCCCAAAGTGCTGGGATTACAGGCATGAGCCACCGCGCCCAGCTCCTGTCTTAACTTTCTACTTAGCACTTGCCTCCCTGTGATGTGCTATATATTTACTGATAAATTCTATTGTGTCAGAGTCTCTTTCAGTTTTGTTACCTGTTGTATCCTCTACACCTAGAACATAGCTCACGAAATCCTTCTTGAAGGGTGATTGGGAGCCACTTTAAACACATCACTAAGATGCACAAATTCTCTCCAAGGAGGGCGTTGGAATCATTTTATTGATTATGATTTCTATTGAGTCTTGAGAAGGCAGTTTCTCTAGGCTTTGAGAATATGTCTGCATGTCTGCCAGGCTTCAAAACTCATAGTGCCCTGGATTATTATGAGTGTTGATCTTGCCTGAGGGGAGATAGACTCCAATATTTGAGAACAAGATGGGCAGCACTCTCATTCTGTGATTAATTATGACTCACTCTGTGGCTGGTTTCAGAAGTCATGAAGTAAATACTCCTTAGTGAGATATCCACAAGTGGCATCAAAGAAGGATATATAATTTACAGGAGAATGGGGTGACTGTAGCTGTAGGGGAGAGACTGAAAGTCACATAAATACTATGTTCATAGACAAGAAGGAAGCCAGGTTCACAGGAGGCTGGTGTGGACAAATTCGTTGTTAATCACATCAGACCAATTTCTCACTGCATCTTTGGACACTGATCAGATTGGCAGGTCAGTCCAGGCTGCAATCACTCCCCATCTTAAATTTTGAAATGTGACAATGTTTCTCATCCTGGATGTAGGTGTCCAGAAAATCCAGAAACCTTACAACCAAGGTTTCTTGGCTGGGCATGGTGGCTCACGCCTGTAATGCCAGCACTTTGGAAGGCCAAAGTGGGAGGATCACCTGAGGTCACCAGCTTGGCCAAAATGGCGAAACCCTGTCCCTACTAAAAATACAAAAACTTAGCCCGGCGTGGTGACTCATGCCTGTAGTCCCAGATACTTGGGAGGCTGAGACACGAGGATCACTTGAATCTGAGAGGCGGAGGTTGCAGTGACACAAGATCGTGCCACTGCACTCCAGCCTGGGTGACAGAGTGAGACTTCGTCTAAAAAAAAAAAAAAAAAAATGATTCTGATTTGAAGAAACTATTTTGACAGTTTTGTGAGTTATTTGTTAAGGACCTCATTCTGCTGATCCTTCCTGGTAACCTCAGCACCCCCTAGACTGACCAGGCCATGGTCAGAGCCTCTCCATCTTCAGGGGATCTCTTGCCCACCTACATCTCCTCCACCTGTGGTCATGCCCTGGGCCTCAGAAAAGACCAAGCCCTTCCACGATGTCCATTTCTTGCATCCCCCACTCTCACCAAGGACAGCACCCGATCCAGTCCTAACAGCTCCCTCCTTCCAATGCCCCAGCATCTACAGCCCAGCCTCAAGGAGGCCTCCTGTCCACTGACCCCAAACGCATTCCTCACCATTCACCTTCCTTACTCAGCTTACCCAAAGCTATTAACTCTCCCTCCTCAAACGCATCTCTTCATTTTCCCTCCTGCTTACTCTCCTGGCAATGCTCCCCCCACCCTCCACCCCTGCCGCCAAACAAATAGACAAACAATGTGTACCCTCCACAAGTGTACCTTCTCTCTCCTCTTCCTACAATAACCTCCACAAGGACCAGCACCAACTCTTCTCATGATATTCCTTGATATTCCCCTAAGAAAACAGGAGCGATTGGAGAGAAACTCTCACCACTTCCCAACAGCAGTGGGCCTGCACTTGTAATCTCAGCTGCCCCAGTGGAGGAAGTGACAGGATCCTACTTGAGGCCAGCCCTTCACCTGAATCCTATTCCCTCTACCCTCTCAAGGTAGAGACTTTTGTAGTGATTATCCTTTTTCCTGAATTGTCCCGATTCTTATATATTCGAATTCTTCTGTTCATCTACAAACGAGCTCTTGCTTCTGACATTTGTTATCAAAATGTAATAAAACAGAAAGCCCATTCCCTATCCCATATTTGTCAAGGTAATGACACATTTCCCTGATTGCTTCCGCAGCAGCAACGGTCTGTCTTCCCTTCTTCTATAATCATTTCATTATAAACCTCTTCAATGCAGCTTCTTACTGCTCACCTCCAACAGAAAAGTGCTTTTGTTAAAAGGCACCGATGGCCTCTTCATATTGCCTAACCCTGTGATCAACATCTTCCATCCTCTGTTATACTATGGTCCTAGATGCCTTTTCAGTACATGTGACACCCTCCCTCCTTCTCAAAGGCCTACTCTACCTCCCTCTTTTTCTTGTCTCGCTCCCTGCCTTCTCTCCATCTTTGGCCCTGGCCTTGTTTTTTCTTCTTAATCATAAAATTATTTTATTGATGCTTTAGGTGGCATAAATACAATAAATTTGAGGGGAGATATGAGGAAGATATTAAACTTAATGAACTTAGGTTACATGTGGGCTCCACAAAGCTTCAGGAGTAATCATAGACCATGAATCATACACCTGAGCTTGCCCCGTAACTTCCACGAACACACCACAAGCTTCAGGATAGTTTGTCTCTGATGCTCAAGTAAATCTCAGAAGTTACCAGACAATGGTGGGGAGAGAGAGCTTAGAAGTGACGCTCTCTGGACACACATATTAAAATTGCCTGATGCAGCACCTTGTTAGGCCCCTTTTAAAAGCGTGATGACTCCTGTGATGGTTAATACTAGAGTGTCAACTTGACTACATTGAAGGATGCAAAGTATTTGATCCTGGGTGTGTCAGTAGGGTGTGTCAAAGGGAGATAACATATGAGTCATTGGGCTGGCAAAGGCAGAGACTCACCCATGAATCTGGTCGTGGGGCACCATCTACATCAGCACCAGTTGTGGCCGGAATGATAAGGCAGGCGAACAAATGTGAAGAGACTAGGGACTGGCTCAGCCTCGCGAGCCTACCATCGTGTCTCTCATACTGGATGCTTCCTGCCCTCGAACATCCAGACTCGCAAGATCTTCAGCTTTGACCGGACTGGGTTTCCTGCTCTCGGCTTGCAGACGGCCTATTGTGGGACCTTGTGATTATGTGGAGTTAATCAGTACTTAACACACTCCGTATATGGTATTTATAGTAATTAGTTGTCCCTCTAGAGAACCCTGACTAATACACTCCCTTTGAATTCCAAGTTTATTTTTACAGGAGAGCTTGCCTGCTACTGATGGGTGTATTGACTTGTATTTGGTAATCCCCTCCACTTTGCTGTTTTCTTTATCTGTTAGTCAATCCTCCTTCAAACATTCCGAATGAATTTGAAATTCTACAAGAGAAAGTACAAATCCTAAAGACTCCCTTATGATCCTGGATTTACTATGGAATCCTTATGTCTACATGGAAAGAATACAGGCAAATAAACGAATGTTCTGTTCCAGGTTCATGGGGGAGTTAGAAGGCATTGGAGACAGTGTTAGATGGAGGTAAGAGACCTCTCATCCCAGTCTCTCTTGCTGTGGGCCTTATCTTACATGTGACAGGTGTGTCAGAGGAAGGTGGAAGGAGTTCCAAATAAAGAGACTTTTTTGCCGCAACTTGAAATTTAGGACTCAGAAGTTTACTTTTGCAGAATGAAATAGCAAGATCCTTGGTTAGAGAAATGGCTGGAATTCAAGAATTTCTATTTTTGGAGCTGATCTTGGTTCCTGCACAGGGCCACATTCTCTGAGAAGGGAATGTGGAAGTGGCTGATTCAAGAGCCAGGAGTGTTACCATGAAGCAAGCATAAGCCAGATAGGTGCTAGGTGACCCTGCAGCTGAGGCTGTGGTATGGACAGCCCTGCCCAGATGTGGAAGGGAGGATGAGGCCCACACAGATGGGCTGAGGGTGAGTCAGCCAGGGAGCACCAGATCCCAAACAAGATGAGAGAGACAAAAATGCAAGTTACACCAACCAGAGAAATGGGTGAGCAAATCAGCATCAGCAAGCAGAACCTGAGAGAGAAGATTGAGCCTTCCCTCATAAACAACTGAGGACACTGCAATCAACATAAGATGTCATAGGCCCCTTCCCATATCATCATGAAGACTCGAAAGCCATACACACCATTAATCGTCTTGGAAGGGAGTAGGGAGGTGGGGTGGAAATCTGAGAGACTGATCATTTTCAGCAAAACAGACTGAGCATTTATACAAATGGACCATTCACATGATAGCATCAGCTGACACCAGATTAGACATAACTCCAGTATTTTCTCACCTTACTGTCCAGTACAGAGGTTATGCACTCATAATGAAGATCAGATCAGCATTAGCAAGTAAATGCACCAAACCCCCATCAGGTCTGAGAAGCACAAGTTAATTTGTAGTCTCTGCATACCATCTCTTCCAGCTCCCCCTCTGCCCACTGTCTTATCAGTCCGTGGAAGAGGGGATTGGGACATCCTTGCCTCCTCTTCTCCTTTAACCCAGGACAATTTTAACCTGTTATAAATTGACCCTGACAACAGAGCACAGAAAAGGAGAAGACCAGAAGAGAGACACAAAGAGTGGAGTGACAGATGAGAGTTATTGCTGAGGTGAGCAGGGCCTCCTCAAGTCTTGCAATTGCCCTCCACCAGTGATTCCAGGCTCTACTGCCCTTTGCCAACACAGGCCTCACTTCCCATGGTCTGTGCCTTGGAGCTTAGAGTCAGAAAATGTTCGCAGCTCTGTGTACTGCTGGAGAAATTCACAGAACCACATGTTAGAACCACTGCACTTTCATAGTCATCTCCTAGGATCTCAGTGCCCAGCAGCAGGCTTTCTTGGTGTCTCTTGTCCCTCCCCCAGTCCCTTCTGAGGGGACCCCAAGATTTCACCTCTCTCCTGGAACCCTCTACCACATATCTATCTCCTAACTCTTAGCCACATCACATTCCCATTCTCACCTGAGATCCAAGCAGGCAGGGGGAGGGAAGAGGGCCTCGGTGCTGGAAAGGGGTATGGATTCTGTTGTTTTGGCAACATTCTTCTTATCCGCACTGAGTCACTCAGCTCAGATCCATGGTTGGTTACCTGGGAATCTGAAGCTTAATCCATCTGACTCCAGAGAACAACAAGCAAAGCAGTGGAAACTAAGACAGGATGTATCAAGGGAGGCCACCCACAGACATGGAATCATGACTCTCAATAGATGTGTTTGTCACAAGGGTCCTTGAACATGGAGAGACAAGCATACACGTGTGTACTCAGGAGCACTCATTGCTCCCTAGAGGAGCACAGTGACTGTGGCATAAGTCCCAAATGTGTACATTGGGGACGCCTGGGATGAGGCGGGAATGTAGGCACATGGTAGATCATGAAAGGTGAAGAGGCAAGATTTGTCTTTTAAAAATTGTTACCTACCCTTTCTTTCAAGGCTTATTTTGACATTTGCATTACAGTTAGAGCCTCATGCACAACTATTTATTTAGAGCAAACTCTATACTAAATCTGTGTCACCTGAGAGATGAAGCCCATTTCTTTTAAAAAGTCATAATAGTGCTGCAATAAACATATGAGGGCATGTATCTTTGTAATAGAATGATTTATATTCCTTTTGGTATATCCCCAGTAATGGGATTCCTGGGTCATACAGTATTTCTGGTTCTAGATCTGTGAGGAATCACCACAGGCTTAATACCTAGGTGATGGGTTGATAGGTGCACCAAACCACCGTGTCACACATTTACCTATGTAACGAACCTGCACATCCTGTACATGTACCCCAGAACTTAAAATTAAAATTAAAATTTAAATGAATATTAAAACTGTAATATTACATTGCTGGCTCTTCTGATTCTGTTACCTTGTGCAGTTGCTCTCGAGTTCAGTAGATGCTGAAATGACAACTCTTGAACACCAGAGTAGGAGGTGGGTTGAACATGTTGCTTTTCATTTATAGCAGCTTAGGGACAAAATAAGAAGATCGAGCCAGATAAATACGGATGGAAATGTACTCACTGATATTAGGAAACGAATGAATAGATGGAGAGATGGTGGTCCAATACATGGAAGGCTTAACCTACATATGAGAATTAATTCCCAAATTGTAATTTTTCAAACAAAACTTTAGTTGTTACTCTCTGCTGAGTGATGCATATTGAGTTAAGAAGCACTTCTCAAGTGGGTATGTGTCATTTACATCATTTGTATATTTTCTAGTGCTCGGATGTTGGCCAGTAAGAAGAATTCCAGTAATTCACAGCCAAATAGATGCATTAAAAGCATCATGCAACTGCAAACTTTTATTTATGAGCTAGTCATAAACATGTCACACAATGCCTAAAGGTGGAAATCGGGCCTGGAGGAGATCACAGAGAACCATAGTGTTAAAATTAGGAAGAAGGTCCCTTTAGAGAGTCCGTTGATCTGCCTTATAGAATGATACTGAGGCTTTTTAATGGGGTATGGCCTATTGAAGCTCTTAAAGTATATTTCTTGGATGGACAGACGGATAGAGTCATTATTTCATGTATGGCTGGATGGAGAGATGGATGGATGGATTTAAACAAGATTGTGCAGTGTCTGTGAGAGTTTCTTTGCTGGTATAAAGGTCTGTGAGAGTTTCTTTGCTGGTATAAAGGTCTTTGTATGATTGGCATAGTAGAGGGAAGCCTGAGATCTTTCAGTGCAGACTTTTTAATGTTAACAACCATTGCAGGGATGATAGATTCAGCTAGGATTCAGACCTCTGGTCTTCCCTTGGAAGACCTCTGTAACAATGTTACAGAGGCATCTGTATAAAATAGGCAGGCAGCACAAGTAAGTGGTCTTTTGCTTTGGAGTCATTTACCTCCCAAGAGACTGTTGGGAGATTAAACAAATCAAGGTATTAAAGTGTGCCCAGCACATAATAAGTACTCAGTAATGTTCATTTCCAGTGTTACCTTTTGTGGTGCCTTAGAAGACCAAGGATTTACACCTATTAAAATGACTGGGAATGTCAGTAGTCACATTATCATGCCCACTACATCTACAGATACTAGTATTGTAGCAAATTATATCTTTTTTTCCATGTTTCAATTGTTGCTCATAATTTCTGGTCTTCAGTGAAGCCCTCCACTGACTCTTTTTAATAACACATTAATTTTCAATAATAAAATCATCATTTGACTGACTTATAACTCCAAGCAGAATCTATTGCATTCAGACCACCAACTTGTTATAACTTCCAATTCAATCGTACACTCCAGAAAATACAGTGAGGAAACAGGCTAAAGAAAAATCACAAGATCGTATCAATAGATACAGAAAATGTGTTAGACAAAATCCAACATCTACTTATGATTAAAACCCTAATACAGCTAGAAACAGAGGGGAACTTCTTCAGCTTGATAAAGAACATCTAAAGAAACCCTGCAGCGTACATTATTCTTAATGGTGAGACACTAGATGCTTTCATGCTAATATCAGGAAAAAAAGCAAGCATGTCCCCTCTCATGACTCATTTTCAACAGCATATTGGAAGTACAAGCTAATGCAATAAGACAAGAAAATGAAATAAAAGGTATATAGGGTGGGGAGGTAGAAATAAAACTGTCTATGTTTGCAGATTACATGACTGTCTATGTAGAAAATTTGAAAAACAATAGACATTAAACCGTCCTGGAACTATTAACAAGTAATTGTAGCAAGGTTGCAGGATACAAGGTTAATATACAAAATGCAATCACTATCCTATATACCAGCAATAAATAGGTGGAAGTGGTATAAATCTAACCAAATATGTACAAGATCTATATGGGAAAAAGTACAAATATCTGGTAAAATAAATCACAGAAGAAATAAATAAAGAGATACTTTATGTTTATGGATAGGAAGGGTCTATATTGTCAAGATGTTAGTTCTTCCAAACTTAATGTATAGATTCAACACAATCCTAATGAAAATCCCAGCATGTTAATTTGTGGATAGGAAAAAACTGATTCTAAAGTTTATATGGAGAAACAAAATACCCTGAATATCCAAATCAATATTGAAGGAGAAGAACAAAATTGGAGGACTGACACTACTCTACTTCGAGACTTACTATAAAGTTACAGTAATCAATATGGTGTGGTATCGGTGAAAGAATAGATAAGTAGAGCAATAGAACAGAATATAGAGCCCAGAAATAGACTCATATAAATATAGTCAACTGATCTTTGGCAAAGGAACAAAGGCAATACAGTGGAGAAAGGATAGTCTTCTCAACAAATGGTGGTGGAAGTCTCTACACTGACATATGAAAAAAAATGAATCCAGACACAAAAATTAACTCAAAATATATCATAGACATAAATGTAAAATGAAAACTATAAAACTATAAAACTCCCTGAAGAAAACATAGGAGAATATCTATATGACATTGGGTATGATGATGACTTTTTAGATATAACACCAAAGATATGATCTATGAAAGAAAGAATTGATCAGTTGAACTTAATTAAAATTAAAAGCCTTTACTCTGCAAAAGACACTGTCAGAAGAATGAGAAAATAAGCCACAGACTAGGAGAAAGTATTTGCAAAAGATATATCTGATAAAGAATTGCTATCCAAAATATACAAATGGCCGGTCGCGGTGACTCATGCCTGTAATCCCAGCACTTTGGGAGACCAAGGTGGGTGGATCGCCTGAGGTCAGGAGTTAGAGACCAGCCTGGTCAACATGGTGAAAACCTGTCTCTACTAAAAATACAAAAATTAGCCAGGCGTGGTGGCGGGTGCCTGTAATCCTAGCTACTTGGGAGGCTAAGGCAGGAGAATCACTTGAACCTGGGAGGCGGGGTTTGCAGTGAACCGAGATCATGCCATTGCACTCCAGCCTGGGCAAGAACAAAACTCATATATATATATTTGCCCAGCCTGGGCAACAAGAGCAAAACTTCATCTCTCTCTCTCTCTCTCTGTATATATATATATATATACACACACACACAAACACATACATATATATATATATATCTTAAAATTCAACAATATAAAAATGAACAACCCAATATTAAATGAGCAAAAAACCTGAAGAGACACCTCACAAAGAAGTAAACAAATGGCAAATAAGTATATGAAAAGATACTTAACATCACTAGGAGGTTGTAAGTTAAAGCAACAATAATATACTATTACATAGAATGACCAAAATCCAAAACATGTACAACATTAAATACCGAGGAAGATGTGGGTGTGGAGCAATAAGAACTCCCATTTATTGTTGATGAGAATGCAAAATGGTACAACGTTGGAAAGTAGTTTGGCAGGTTTTGTTTTGTTTTGTGTTTTTCACAAGACTAAACATACTCTTACCATATGATCCAGCAATCACACTCCTTGCTATTTACCTGAATGAGTTAAAACTTATGTCCACAGGAAAACTTGCACATGGATGTATAAAGCAGCTTTATTAATAATTGCCAAAGCATGGGAGCAATCAACATGTCTTTCTGTAGGTGAATGGGTACACTGTGGTACACCCAGACAATTATTTATTATTCAGAGCCAAAAAGAAACAAGCTATCAAGACATGAAAAGACACAGATGAACCTTAAATGCATATTGCTAAGTGAAAAAAAGCCTATCTGAAAAGACCACATACTGTACGATTCCAACTATGTGACATTCTGGAAAAGGCAAAACTATGAAGACAGTAAAAGGATTGGTGGTTGCTAGGGGTTGGAGGGAGGCAGGAATAAATACACAACGCACAGAGGAATTATTTAGGGCAAAGAAACTACTGTGTCTGATATTATAATGGCAGAAACATGTCGTTATACATTTGTCCAAACACATATAATGTATGACACCAAGAGTGAACCCTAATGTACACTATGGGCTTTGGATGATAGTGATATATCAATGTAGGCTCATCAATTGTAACAAATGCACTATTCTGGTGAGGGATATTGATAATTGGGAAGGCTATGCATGTGTTGGGGCAGAGGGCATATGGAAAATCTCTGTGTCTTCTGTTCAATTTTACTGTGGACCTAAAACTGCTCTAAAAACTAAAGTCTATAAAAGCAACCCAATCAGGAGTTCCACTTTTGGCCACCATGGAGTTGGCATAGTACTACCTATCTCTCCCATTGACTATAACTAAAGATTCTAGACCAAATGAAAAACAACAACAACAACAACAAAAAAAAACAAAACCAAAAGAAAATCACTTACCTGAGGAATCTGAAAAGTGAGCAGAAGCGGATGCCTTATACCAGAGAATGAACCCATGGAAAAGTGACTGGTGCAGGTTGAATTACAAGTTTTCTTTCACTCTTTTCTCTTTCGGCTTTGATCTGGGAACAAGTCTCTTCGTGGATCTGTGCAGAGCAGTGGCACAGGCGGTTGACAGAGGAAGAGAAAACTTGGCCCTGCTTTATGGATGGTTCTGCATGATATGCAGGAACCACCTAAAAGTGAAGAGCTGCAGAATTATCGTCCCTTTCTGAGACATCTTTGAAGGGCAATGGTGAAGGGAAATCTTCCCAGTGGGCAGAACTTCAAGTGGTGCACCTGGTTGCTTATTTTGCTTGGAAAGAGAAATGGCTGGACATGTGACTATGTACCAGTTGATGGGCTGTGGACAATGGTTTAGCTGAGTGGTCAGGCACTTGGAAAAAATATGATTGGAAATTGGTGACAAGGAAGTATAGGGAAGAGGTATGTGGATAGACCTCTCTGAATAGGTGAAAAAATGTGGAAATATTTGCATCTCATGTGAATGCTCACCAAAGGGTGACCTCAGCAAACGAGGATTTTAATAATCAAGGGGATAAGATTACCTGTTTTATGGACACCACTCAGCCTCTTTCCACAGCCACCCCTGTCATTGCTCAATGTGCCCATGAATAAAGTGCCCATGGTTGCAGGGATGAAGGTTATGCATGAGCTCAGCAACATGGACTTCCACTCACCAAGGCCAACCTGGCTACAGCCACTGCTGAGTGCCCAACCTACCAGCAGCAGAAACCAACATTCAGTCCAAGATATAGCACCACTCTCTAGGGTGATCATCCAGCTACCTGGTAGCAGGTAGCAGGTTGATTAGATTCGACTGCTTCTATCATGGAAAGGATAGTGTTTTGTTCTTATTGTATTAGACACTCTGAACAAGGATTTACTTTCCCTGCATGTAATGCTCTGTCAAAACTACCATCTATGGATTTACAGAATGCCTTATCCACCATCATGCTATTCCATATGACATTGCTTCTGATCAAGGAACTCACTTTACAGCAGTGGTAAAGGGCCCATGCTCTTAAAATTCATTGGTCTTACCATGTTCCTGACCATCCTGAAGTAGCTGTGGAATGCCCTTTTAAAGACTCAGTTACAGTGCCAGCTAGGTGGCAATACTTGGAAGGCTGTGGCAAGGTTCTCCACAAGTCTTTATATGCTCTGAATCAGTGTCCAGCATATGGTGTTGTTTCTCCCATAGCCAGGATTCACAGGTCCGGGAATCAAGGGATGGAAATGAGAGTGACACTACTCACTATTACTCCTGGTGATCCACTAGCAAACTTTTTGTTTCTTGTGTCTATGTCTTTATGCTATGCTGGCCTAGAGGTCTTAGTTCCAAAGGGAGGAATGTTTCTACCAGGAGACACCACAATGATTCCATTGAACTGGAAGTTAAAACTGCCAACCAGATATTTTGGTTTCCTCATGTCTCTGAATCAATAAGCAAATAAGGGAGTTTCTGTGTTGGCCGAGGTGATTGATCCTGACTACCAAGGGGGAAACTGGACTGCTCCTCCACAATGGAGGTAAAGAACAGTATGTCCGGAAAATAGGAGATTTCTTAGGATGTCTCCTAATATTACCATGCCTTGTGATTAAGATCAATGAGACACGACAACAACCCAATGCAGGCAGGAATACTAATGGCCCAGAGAATCTAGGAATGAAGGTTTGGGTCACCCCACCAGGTAAGAAATACAATTAGCTGAAGTGTTTGCAGAGGGCAAAAGGACTAAGGAATGGATAGTGGAAGAAGGTAGTTATAAATACCAAGTATGATAATGTGACCAGTTACACAAACAAGGACTATAATTGTCTGAGTATTTCCTCTTTATTTTGTTATGAAACATATGTGTGTACATGCATAGGGATGGAGGTTGTGCATATATACATATGTTAACCAAGTAGCTTTTTTTCCATCTCTTACCCCTTATATGAGATTTATTGACTTTACACTGTAGTATTTAAGTTACAGGATATCATGGAGAAGAGTCAACATCACCCAAGTGCATCCTTATCTGGGGAAAGGGTTACTGCATTTTTGGTTTTACATAGGATACTTGTATCTTGTTAGGTGGAAGCACAGCCTCATTATTATATTTACTTGGAGATTAGGAATGGTTTAAAGATATGTATTTGGGTGGCAAGGTGACAAAAGGTGGACTTGTAATGCTTAATTTTACGTGTCAAGTTGGCTAGGCCATGGTATCTATATATTTGATCAAACACCAATCTAGGTGTTGCTGTGACACTAATTTTTTTAGATCAGGTTAATGTTTAAGTCAGTAGATATTAAGAAAAGCATACTATTCTCCATAATGCAGGCCTCATCCAATCAGTTGAAGACCTTAGGAGTAAATAGGCTGCAGGACCCTGAGGAAGAGAGAATTTTGCCCCCAGACTGTCTTCAAGCTTGATCTGCAATATAAACTCTTCCTTGAGTCTCCAAACTACTAACCTATCCCTCAGATTTTGAACCCCACAGATTTTGGACTTGGTAGCCTCTACAATCACGTGAGCCAATTCCTTAAAAATAAAGTCTTCCTTTGTCTTTTATCTCTTTCTGTGTGTTTGTGTGTGTGTGTATATAGATAGTGTGTATATATACACATATATGAGTGTGTGTGTGTGTGTGTGTGTGTGTGTGTATATATATATATATATATATATATATATATACACACACATTTGTTCTGTTTCTCTGGGGGACCCTAATATTTTAAGACATCCAGCCATACTTCTTCTAAAACTTATATATAAATGCAAAGAATCTAGAGTAGCAAACTCAGTCTTAAAGAATAAGGTTGTATTGTTTGTCAATGTTTACTCCCCCAAAAACCTGCCTTGATTTTAATTAGTTCCAAGCTGGTTGCATCTTTAAATGTACATGCACCTATATGTATTTGGAATATTGCCAGAGTCATAAGAAAACTATTATATTTCTCTGAAAACATATCACATTTTACATAATATGCAATTTTTTACACTGTCCTCTTGAATTGTGGTATAAACAATACAAGATTACTTTAACTCTCATACTCTGATGAAATCAGAGGAAGGATCCAGTCCATGTTAATGTGTATGTCCTCAAGTCTTTATGTGTGAAAACATTATGGAGTTTTGCTCTATTGCACCACTGAAGATTGCATAACAAAGCAGATTGCCCCAGAGCCAAACTTATTTTCCCATCAGCAGAATATTATGATCTATGGTGGGATAAGTCTCAGAGGGCTCTACAGGAAAGAAATTAGCACAATCAATTTCACATTATGAAAAGAAAAAGCATATATACAATTGGTCACACAACTGGCAGAAGTAAAAACAACATAATAATGCTCTCGGTCCCCGCCCCGATAGCAAGCATGAGAGTGCTGGGGCACCTGAGAGGGAAGAATGTATTGTGGAACACCTACATCCATGGCAGCTGCACAACACGCATATGCTCACACTGTGGGCAGGATACTGCTTCCCACTGTTATCACAAAGGAGGAGTTGGACCATCCAATGGCTACTTCACATGCTGTCCTGATTATGGTATAAAGAGTAATGCAAATGTTTTAGAAGGTCCCTTTCCTACATCCCTATTCTAATCTGCAAGCAGTTCCCCTTGACAAACTACCGTCCAAGTAATATTAAATAAAAATACACAGGTATTGGCGTCGACAATTGAGACAACACATTGGAAATTTCTTCAGGGAGGTGTTTAACAATTATAAAGGAACATAAAAATATTTTCCTGGCCGAGGGTGCAGTGGCTCATGCCTGTAATTCCAGCACTTTGGAATGGCGGATCACCTGAGCTCACGAGTTGAAGACCAGCTTGGCCAACATGGTGAAACCCCGTCTCTACTAAAAATGCAAAAATTAGGCAGGCATGGTGGCAGGCACCTGTAATCCCAGCTACTCGGGAGGCTAAGGCCAGACAATCACTTGAACTCGGGAGGCAGAGGTTAGAGTGAGCCGAGATCGTGCCACTGTACTACAGCCTGGGCAACAAGAGTGAAACTCCATCTCAAAAAAAATTTTTTTTTCCTATACATGCCTCATGAAAAGTAGTTTATTCAAACAATTCAATGTGAAGCCCACAAAGTATATTCACACATCCTTTTGTCACACATCCTTTTGATTCAAAACTTTAAAAGTGGATCTCATCTTGTATACCTCCAAAACAACCTACATCGAGAAATTTTCACAGACATTGTGTTTTTGTTATTGTTTTTCTTTTGGTCAATCCATGGAGACTAGAACACAAAAGCACTGCAGTCGAAAACCAGCAATGATATTTAGCACGTTACACATCCTTGTATTTACCCTTTATGTGGAAACAGGAGGGTGTAGAAAGAGATTCCAAGGTTTGATGAAGAGCCAGACACTGGACAAAACTAAAGTATATTATAGAGAATAAAGTCCTCATTGTTTAATGAGAACACTTGGCACACAGGCAGTGTGGCCAAGTCGGGACATCGAGTCCACACACACTGTGACAACATCGGCAAAGGAGCGGTGGGCGATGCTAGTGGGTATGGCGGATAAAGCATTAAGGAGAAATACCTAATGTACCCTATTTATTGAACCGAGTTTGAAGCTTGGGTGCGACTAACAAAATCAACATGGCAACATGTATTATCCTATGTACACAAACTAACTGTTGTGCACATGTTAGCTCATCTAAGATCTTAAAGTATAGCAATAATAAGATATGAGGGACCAATAAATAAAAACATACCTTTTTCGGTTCACACAATGTTTCGCCTATGGCGCAGAGTAGTACTAGTTCCAGCCAATGTATTGCGCGCGCGAGGAGGAACCCTAAAATTAACTGGGGAAAATGAATTGGTTGCTTTCCCTAGACTAGTCAAATCTCATACGGATACAACGTTTTTTTTTGTCAAGAATACTGGCGGCGCCTTGCTGCTTTTGTATTGTATATTCGCGCGAATTGTAAAGTGCCCAAAAATCCACCCGAAACAATTTGGCAACTGGTAATCAATTTGATTAACTCACCAGTAATCAATTCTGATCTAATCCACGAGGATTAGAGTCTTTAAGGATTCCTATAGTTTGCACTGTAATTTTGCTATAGAATGCCTAGGAACTCATTTATGCCTTTCTTGGGCCTGCACATAACATATAGATGGCCTATCTTCTTGCATCGCCCCCCCGCCCGCATGTGTCCTCTTAACTTCTCTTGAGCAGCTCTTCTGTAGATGGCAGGTCTGTATGGACCAGCTGGCTTGAGGGTCAAATGGTAAAGGCCCTGCACTAGCGTAGTTTCCAAGAGGACAGTGGAGTATCTGCCATCACAGTAGGCATCTCTAGAACTGTCATCCTCCCTATAGATTGGCATGTGGATGATAGTATTTTGCATTTATTTTATCTTTATCATATGAGGAAAAAGATTATTTTACTTTCCCTTCAGGCGCCCAGGTAAGGTGCAATGGGATTGCAGGTTTTCGTGTACTTTAAGTTTCTCCAATGAATATCTTTTTCTTCTCTGATTGGCGGGGTCATCAAGGATGATGTCTGACCTTTCCCCATATGGGCCCGATCTCTTACTTAGGTCATTTCTCATCTTATGGTTATCTGATTGCAGTTGGACAGCCCACTCTGGCTGAAGGGTCCTTGAGGTCAGTGGAGACTACAAGACCTATCGGTTTGAAAGTTACACTATATTGGCCCAGGTTTTGTTGCATTTCTAGGATACGCGATATCATTTAGTGGAGGTTGATTTGAATACTTTCTGGGACAGTTTTCTTTTGGTTAGGAATCCAGGAATACGATGCGCAAATCAGAAATCAACAGTCTGGAAAGTAACCTGCCTTCTGTGGTGGAGTCCATGGGAGGTTACAGTCCCAGCTTGAAGCTCACTGGATCTTCAGGGACTGGACAAGGAAAATTGAGATGCTGGACATTCTCAAATCTCTTTACATTCTGAAATTAGTGAGGAAAAGACTCGCAGCAAAAAGTTGCAAACTTGCAAAAAAAAAGGTGGTAGCGGGGTAAAAGAAAGAAATAGGGAGAGTCACAAAAACAGTTTCTATTCTTTTATGGTAAAAACATCTTCTACCCCAAATAGAAATTATACCAACAACAGTGAAGCATGTTAATAATTGAACATACAGTGAAAGTCATATTAAAGTGGCTTCCTTTGTCCAGGCTTGCTCCTCTCCTGAAAGCATGGAAGCCAAAGGTCTACTAGTTTTCTAATTATTATGCTGTATCTTGAGAATTTTATATCACTGGCTGCAACGAGCACACCTGACACCTAGGTCTTGGTTTCTTTATACCATTATCTAATAAAAGGAACCAGGGCTTCTGTGATAAATGGCTGATTCTAGAAGACTGAGGAGACATGACATCTAAATATAATGTGGCATGCTGGAAAGACTGAGGAACTGTTACAGACTGGTGCCTACACAAATAACCCTTCAGTACTCATCCAAGACTTAAGGGAATGTTTTTCCAATCAGGGTCATTAAAAAAGATAAATTAACCCTATATATTCAGTGAGGCCTACTATATTTCAGGCAGTATCATGAAACAGCATCCTACATGCTATGTTCCATCCAATCTGAACAACGTTCTGTTCATTAGATGGCCCATTTTCTCTCTGATTTTCATAACTTCACCCATATTGTTTCCTCTGTATAGGATGCTTTCCCTCTCCATCTGGCTAATTGCTACTTATCTCCATCTTTCAAGTTACACTTATATTTCTCTAGGAGGCTTTGTCTGCCCTCTTGAAGTTAGGTTGTTTCCTGTTACGTGCAGACAAAGTCATACAATTGCCTTCTCCTTAATACAAACCACTTATCAGTTTCTTGTCAGTGCTTATTTTATGGAATCTTTCCTAACAGAGTAGGAGTTCCTTGAGGACAGGGTTTATATGTATCTTTTCCTCCCCTGAATCCCAGGATCTAACATAATTTAGGATACTATTTGATATATCTAGAGTGATAGTTAAATATCAGACATTAGTAAGGCGTAATAATCAAGTATGAAACCATACATCAAATATTCCTACTCATCCAACAAAGGTTAAATCTGGATGGAAGAGCATAGCTAATAAACTTTATATTTTTACTGGGTGGAACATGGGGATTCATAATACATTCCACAAATAGATCAATATTTTATTCAGGTTCAGAATGAGCTGACTGGAAGTGCAATCTAATTTCTGGCATTTCAAGAGGTTTCCTTGCTCATAATAGAATCCACATAGCAAGTGTCAGGCCCTTGTTTTCCATTGAATGTCAAATTGTGTCTGAATATGGCGCCTGGAATTGTAGCCACAATTTTGGTAACACAAGGAGATCCTGGCTGAGGAGAAGCCTATCCAGTAAGGACAGAAGTCCAAAAATACAGAGTTTGTTACTTTATTGTGTCATAGAACTATGAAATTAATCATGACTGAAACCACCATACCCGTGGACTTTTGTTATATGAAATAATTTTCATCGTAGATTAAAACTATTTAGTCATGTTTTCTGCTATATAAAAAATGTATCTTAACTAAGCTACCCTAGCTCTGTCAAGGGGTTCATTTCTGGTCCTTTCTCGTTACCAGGGAAATATGGATCAGTTGTCTGCTGACCCTGGGTACCATCATGGAAAATTTGACAAGCCTCATCCATCCCCTTTGGCTCCTTGATAGATTCGTTAAACCCACTCAGGGTTGTGCCTGTTCCTACAATGTTCATTGAAAAGCTGGGACTCCACTGTTGGTACAGATGACTATAAAATAAGCTATGAGAATTAGCTCCATAACTTTGCAGCATATTATTTTACCTCTTCTTAGTACAACTTACCTAAGGATAAAGTGAAGCATGTACATTGAGAGTATAAACATAAAGAAAAGTACTGGTGAGGTAATGGGGTGTGGAAGGATGACACTGATGTGTAGCATTTGCTAGCTAATGTCTGTGGTGTAAATACTTCCATCATCGCAGATTTCAAGTTGTTGACAATTTCACAAATGGTTTGAAAAATTCCTAGGTATTTAGAGATCAGCTTTTGTGACTTGATATGATCTGGGTCCAGAACATCACTGAGTGCTGCTAAGCTAAACAAGATTTTCAGCGGTCCTGGCACCCTTCATCTCCTCACTGATGTGTGACTTACGCAGGTCCATGGTTAATGGTACCTCCTAGCCTGTAACTAGGCTGTCTGTATCCTTGCATTTCCCATACTGAAGAGAGCAGGGGCAGTAAGGATGGGTCCTGTGGTCTCATCTTCACAGAATGGAGGAAATCTTAGGAGCCATGTTCAACTCTCTGACCAGGGCTCAAAACTTGTCTATGTCTCTCACTCCTCTTAGCCCTCAGATGTGTACAGCAAAACTGAGGCACCCTGAGCTACAGTAACTTGCTTAAAGTCAAACAGTTAGTAAGTGATGGAGCTGGAAATTCTACTTCAGATCTTCCTATCCCCAAAGCCAGAACTCTTCATATCTGTGCCATGAGGCCTTTCTTAGCCAACAGGTACAAAAAATCAGAACATTTTACTGGTTTGTTCTGGAGGACCAGGACAAAGGCATGTTTGATTTAGTGATATATCATGATATAAAGACTGAAGAGAAAGAAAACTTCAGCTATAGTTCTTTTATTTTACAAGAGAAAATTATTATCCAGAGCAAGATTGTCATATAAAGGTTGAGACTTGCTTTACTTCCCTTTTAATCATACCCCTGGAAAAGATAATAAAACTAATTAAGTAAGCAAATAACCAAATAATGTTGGAGAGGATAAGGGATATCAGTTACCTTCATACACTTCCGGCAAGATTGGAATCCAGGCTAAAAATATGCATCGCATCAAAATTTCAGTGTAAAATCTATAGGATCCAGATATATTACTTATAAAAAAAATTCATGAAATGGTTGGACAGATATACAAACAATTCTAAACAAAGATATTTACCCTGCCTATATTTAAAAATGTGGAAAAGTGGAAACAAATATACACCTGTAAGGGTTTAACTGCAATAAATAGGCTACTTCCATGAATGGAGTTATATACATTTTACATTCTAAGTATGTCTTGAAATATTCAGGCTACATCCAGTAAATAAAACTTGGCCTCTGTTAGAGTAGGTATTAAGATCACAAAGAACGTAAGACTCCAATGTGTTGTTTTGGAGTCAAAGTACCTCACAAACGCTTTTTGCGTTAGTCCAAGCCTTCAAGAAGCTGATACTGAAGTAGGATTCAACCTGAATAAAATTTATGAGGGGAAGCAAGTAATACATGTATTGGGTGAGAGTGAATGGCAGACTAGGGGGAGCTGGGTCTGAACTTGGGTCACTCAGGTCTGAACTCGAGTGAGGAAGAGAGAGAAATAAGGAATCAGGTGGGATCAAAGGATTTTAGATTGCACACCAGTTCTAAGTAGAGTTTGGCAAGGTCGTTGGGGAATCCTTGAGCCAAAGTTGGTCATCAACTTGTTTCTAGACAAAATGGAGTAACAGTAACCAGAAGCAACCTCCCACCTGAAACAACCCTCCCTCCCGCTCCCCCCAAAAAAACAGACAAAATAGATAAAACAATGACTGGAAAGTCATTGTACATCAGACAGCAAAGGACAGTGATCCTGGAGAGAAAGGAAACAAAAAAGGTGGGACCAAAGATTGCCTCAACTTATTGCCTTAAGAGAGCTTTCAGGCTTCTGCACATGTAGAGGGAACCCAGGTGGAGCCCAGTCGACTCCCTGAGCTGAGTGTCTGAGGAGATCAAGACAATTAGAGCTCAGAGAGTACCAGAGAGGAGAAAGTTGCAAAGGGAGAGAACCCCAGGGATCTTAAAAGAGCCTCTCTTGGGTATTCAGCAGATTACTGTTCTGCACATGCATGTTAGGTAACTTCCTGAGGCCAGGGAAAGAACCATCTCATAGAATTAGAGGGAAGAGTAGCTAGCACATGTACAGGACTGGGAATAGTGCCTGTTCTCACCAGTCACACTAGAAAACCTCAAGATTCATAAGACATTCGGTAGAGTAGTCATAACGGTCTTTTTTCTCAGTAGTGTGGAGTAACTTAGCCCTAGACTGAGCACTATTTCAGTCCTGTGTAACAATTCATATGAAATATAAGTAAGTAAATGAATGAACAAAAGAACAAACACATAAATAATATTGGAGAAGATGAAGGATAATGGTTACTTCTATACACTCCTGGTGACACTGGAAGGCAAGCTCGGAATATGCATCAAGATTTAAAAGTAAAATCTATAAGGTCTTAATAGGGTCTCCCTCAGCACCTCAGCAACTCACTGTGAGGTAACTTTCTGAGGCCTAGAAAAGAATCATCTCACAGGATTAGAGGGGATAATACCCAGTGCTCTTGCAGAAATGGGAATAGCATCTGTTCCCACCAGTCAGGCTATAAAACCTAGCAGGCATGAAAATAAACATTAAAATTCAATCCGTAATGAGAAGAGAAGTCAATCAATTGAAACTGACCCAAACATTAGAAATAGCATACTAGAATATTAAAACAGTTACTATACCTATATTCCATATGTTCAAAACATTAAGTTGAGTCTTCAAAATATCAAAAGACACAAATGACCTATAGATAAAACAAAATGTGAAAGATTAAAAATACACTGGATGAGGTTAATGGTATATTAGATATTGCAGGAAAAAAAATACCAAACTTGATGACAGCAATACAAATTATCCAAAATGAAACACACCAAGAAAAGACAATAATTTTAAAAAACTAACAGAGTATCAGTGAGCCAGGGGACAACTTCAAATGGTCTCATACATTTGCAACTGTAGTTGTTGAAGTAGTAGAGCAAGGGGTGAGGACAGAGAAAATATTTGAAGAAATAACGGCCGAATTTTTTCCCACGTTTTATGAGAACTATAAATGCACAGATACAAGAAGCTCAACAAGCCTGAGCACAAGTAACATGAAGAAAATTTCTTTCCTTTTTTTTTTTTTTTTTTTTT
>NW_016822836.1:0-2702 GCF_001698545.2 Rhinopithecus bieti | reverse complement strand
ACCTCCCGGGTTCAAGCAAGTCTCCTGCCTCAGCCTCCTGAGTAGCTGGGATTACAAGCATGTGCCACCACACATGGCTAATTTTGTATTTTTTAGTAGAGACGGGGTTTCTCCATGTTGGTCAGGCTGGTCTCGAACTCCTGACCTCAGGTGATCCACCCACCTTGGCCTCCCAAAGTGTTGGGATTACAGGCATGAGCCACCGCACCTGGAGAAGAAAATTATACCAAAGCACGTGATAATCAAATAGTTCAAAACCAGTGATACAGAGAAAAGTCCTAAAACCAGCCAGATAAACAGGACACGTTAATTACAAAGAGGAAATTTCTTTTCTGAACAATGCAAGTGAAGACATATAGGGATATCTTTAAAGTACCAAGTGAAAAAAAAATCCTTGTCAGCCTAGAATTCTATACACAGTACAAATAACTTTCAAGAACAGTGGCAAAATAAAGTCTTTTTCAGACATACAAAATCAGAGAATTCATCACCAGCAGAACTGCACTACAAGTAATATTAAAGGAAGTCCTTCAAGCAGGAGGAAAATGGCACCAGATGAAAATATGGATCTATGGATCTATGGATCTACACAAAAGAATGAAGAGCACTGGAAATATTAACTGTATGGGTTAAGGTATACGATTTCATTACTATTTAAACTCTTTGAAAGATATTTGTTCATGAAAAACACATGTAGTGTAGGGATGTTCACATATGAAAAAGTAAAATGTATGAAAAGTAACACAAAGATTGGGAGCAAAGAGATGGAGTATACTGTAACATTCTAATAGTATAAATTAAGTTATATAATATTACTTAAATGTATACAATGATAGGTTAAAAGTATATTTTAAAACCAAGAGCAAACACTGAAACAACAAAGTTATTGGCAATAAGCCCACAAAGGAAATAAAATGAATCCACAAAAATAAACCAAAAAAAAAAAAAAAAACTGAATAAGGCAAAAGGGAACAAAGGGCAGATGGAATGAATAGGCAATAAAGTCAGCCATCACAAGAGTCCCTTGCCCCTTGGGAACAGTCCTACCTTAGTGTCTCTGCTACACTCAGTCACAGGCAAAGAGCAGCCTGCAAGATTTGTGGTCTAATAAAAACATGGAGATGCATTTCAGAATGTAGCAGCTGGTGCCCTCTGAAAATCATATTCCCTGTACGCAGAATTCTAAACTGCACTTCCTAATGGTGGTCATACCTTTGCATCTGTTTAGAAAACTCTTCTCCACATCCTGGCTAACTCCTCCTATCCTTTCAGTTCTGAGATTCGTGGCACTTCCTCAGAGGAGCTCATCTGACTTGCCCAAAAGCCAAATGCTGACAAAGTACTCTTCATTCTGACATAGGTAGTGCTTACAAGTTTCTTGTAATTGCTTGTATGATTCTCTGTCTTTCCCATGTCCCCTAGACTGTGATTTTAAAATTGTGACACAAGTGCCCAGCTCAGTGTGGTTGAAACTCAGAGCATACAAATTCTTCTTTGTGTGCATGAGCTGTACTCGGTGCCTACAGCATTGCTCCTCTAGATACCACTGTTCACTTATTCCTCACAGTCTTCAAATATCTGCTCACATGTCACCTTCTCAATGAGGTGAACCAAGAACATCCCATTTAAAACGGCATACCCACCAACCAGCACTCCCAATCCCCCTTTCCTGCTCTACTTTTCCTGTACCGTGAATTGCCAACTACTGCACTGCATTATTTGTTGACTTATTTAAATTTATTATTTATGGCTGTCTCCCCCACAGAAATATAAACTGAACAAAGGCAGGCATTTAAGACTGCTTAGCACACTGGAGAATCCCCAGCTCCTAGGACACTGTCTGGCACACAGATGGTCCTCAATTAATGTTTATATCTGGAAAGAATGAAGTGCGTGGCACAGAGTGGGTGCTGAGGTAATTATAGCCTTTATTATTGCTGATTTCCTGGCTGAATGAAGCTGGAGAGGAGAGGAGATAGTCAATCACAGAACAGTGCAAGTTGCTGAATCACTGGGGAAAGAATTGCTTGGATGTGGTCACCACCATCCACCTAGTTGCCTAGACTAGAACCCTAGCAGTCATTCTTGATTAAGCTGGGGCCACCTGGTCCACACCCAGCATGGAGATGAGGCAGGAAGTGGGAGCTGGAGTCCTTTGTAGCTTACTCCATGCCACCTCATCAAGCCTCGAGATTACTTTTTAAGTGCTTCAAATTCCCAGTCATCCCGTGTTCAGTTGTCTGTTAATAACAACCGATGTATTACCCCACTAAATATGAATGCAATTCCACTGCAATCTGATCATTCATTTCTATTAAATGACTATGAAGAGTAATGACAATGATTATTATTTCCATTTGCCATGTGTTGATCACAAGAAACTCAAATAAGAATTATTGGGTCCCTTTATCAGAGGAAACTGAGGATCTGCAAAGGAGAGTAACTGGACCAAAGTTAATGTAGCCGATAAATGACATAGCACTGATTTAGCACTTCAGCCTGTGAACTTTCTTTCACACAATTACAGGAAAATATTGACAATTGTGAGAAAAGCAGTGTTGCACCTGAAACTCAAATATTAGGATGGGACTCACAGGTAGATATGAATTAGTGACCAAGTTCTCCATTCATCAAAGGGAGGCTAAAGCTGCTTAAGAATTCACAAGTGCACATTAATTTTGTATCCTGAGACTTTGCTGAAG
>NW_016822835.1:0-1291 GCF_001698545.2 Rhinopithecus bieti | reverse complement strand
TGTTTTAAAAAAACACCATTTTAGGAAAAACATAGATTGCCACTTGAAGAATTTCTGTATTTGGGCCAAAATAAAGATAAAGAACTTCAGTGTTTAGGCAAATATAAATAAATTAGCCTATTTCTATCATTCTCAGCACTATGTTACTAACACCATTACAACATTCAATCTTCAGATATTAGAGACAACTTTCTTTAGAGATGGAAGATCAATTCATCTAAAAAATGTCTGGTATACTCACGATTCACTCAAGTTGAATAATTATACTCCATTTTACACCAAACTTTATGGAATGACAGTGATTTTTCACAAGTTTTTGAAACCATCAGCTTATGATTATTCACCAAGTGTTTTTAGCTCTATTAGTTATATATAACATATTCCATATTATATATGTATTGCTCTATTAATATATATTATATATGTAAACTGTTATTAGAAAAATCTTTTCATCTTAAAAAACACTATAGTGCTCCTTCTTTATGACAAAGAGACATAAGATTTAAATTATACTGAGAAATATTATTTAGCACTTTGGCCACAGCAGCTTTGAAAACATATTTATATACGGATTGCTTGATTTTATAGGCTTAATTCTAAGTCCAATGAAACTTTAATTCATTAATGTTTTCAGTTTATAAACATATAAAATAATCATGCATTTTTACTCCTTGGATTATTTTTTAAATTTTAAAATTACATAGATTGAGAATGGTATAGCAGAGTATGATCAGGCTGTACCTAAAGATCATACATTTTAAGGAACTATTACAACCTGCAGAAGCCCATTTCACTTTTTACAATCTGTTAGTAACCTCACCCCATTTCCTCATACATACACTTTTTCAGAGCGTTCATTCTATTTTTCTGTAGCAAGCACCTGATCGTCCAGTAAATTTAATCCTAACGACCAATAAGGAAAATCAGTATTTACCATGTTTCTTCCATGACAGCCACTCTCTAAAAGTTTCTTTCTCTTTACCATAATCTTGTAATATTTATACTGTGACATGTTTCAAACAGACTAGTACCATTGCACCAACCCTAAATACCTTTATATTATACTAATAGTTGATTAAATTATAAAATCTATAGTAGCTCCATTTCAGTTTTCTCTGAGAAGTGAGTACATTTTCTTAAATAGCCAGCTATTCACTAATATTTTGGAAAAGGAATATCAACAGTTTATCTATGTTACTTGCTCATTCCTTGAACATCAAACTTTGTGGTGAAAGTTTTATTTTATTTGACTTTCCATTGTCAGGACTCTCAGTAGAAGTATGGGAATTAA
>NW_016822834.1:0-2086 GCF_001698545.2 Rhinopithecus bieti | reverse complement strand
CAGAGAAGTAAAAAAAAAAAAAAAAATTAAAACTACCAGTAGTCCTGTCACCCAGAAAATACTGTGGGCTTTCTTTATTTTAAGGCTAGAAAGGTAAAACTGTGTTTATAGAAAAATACTTATATTAAGCTGGACGTGGTGGCTCACACCTGTAATCTCAGCACTTTGGGAGGTCAAGGTGGGCAGATCACGAGGTCAGGAGATCAAGACCATCCTGGCTAACATGGTGAAACCCCATCTATATTAAAAATACAAAAAATTAGCCGGATGTGGTGGCGGGTGCCTGTAGTCCCAGCTACTCGGGAGGCTGAGGCAGGAGAATGGCATGAACCCAGGAGGCAGAGCTGGCAATGAGCCGAGATTGCGCCACTGCACTGTAGCCTGGGCGACAGAGCAAGACTCCGTCTCGAAAAAAAAGAAAAGAAAAAAAGAAAAATACTTATATTAAGAAATTTTTTAAATAAGCTACAAAGGCCAGGCATGGTGGCTCATGCCTGTAATCCCAGCACTTTGGGAGGCCGAGGCTAGCAGATCACCTGAGGTCAGGAGTTTGAGACCACCCTAGCCAACATGGCGAAACCCTGTCTCTACTAAAAATTACAAAAAATGGCTGGGCATAGTGGCAGACGTCTGTAATCCCAGCTACTCAGGAGGTTGAGGCAGGAGAATCACTTGAACTCAGGAGGTGGAGGTTGCCATGAGCTGAGATTGCACCACTGACTCCAGTCTGGGTGGCAGAGCAAGACTGTCTTAAAAAAAAATAAAAATAAAATAAGCTACAGAATTCTCTGTACTGTATGATCAAAGCTGTGTAATACAAACTGTGCAAAGACAAAGCTTGCAGGGAAGTACACCAAATTGCTCAAAGGAGGGGAAATTATTGGTTTTTGATCACTTTTTCTTTTTTTTTTTTTTGAGACAGAGTCTCACTCTATTGCCTAGGCTAAACTGCAATGGCGCGATCTCAACTCACTGCAACTTCTGCTTCCTGGGTTCAAGCAATTATCCTGCCTCAGCCTCCCGAGTAGCTGGGATTATAGGCGGGCACCACCACACCCAGCTAATTTTTGTATTTTTAGTAGAGACGGGGTTTCAGCATGTTGGCCAGGCTTGTCTTGAACTCCTGACCTCGTGATCCGCCCGCCTCAGCCTCCCAAAGTGCTGGGATTCCAGGCGTGAGCCACTGCACCTGGGCTTGGATCACTTTTTTAAAATGTTATTTTCTTCTATTTTACAAAAATGTTACAATGAAGATTTATTATATTTATATTGAAAAAAGGTATAACTTTTAAATAGAAAAGAATCTCCTTAAATTTTAAATGTTAATGAAGTAGGATGCTTTTCTACTTTTGGCCTTTTGTATTACTAGTCGACCTTTCTTTTCCACGGTCTTCTCATGTGTTTAATGGTGTTAGTAACTACCTTATTGTGTGTTGCAAGGATTGAGTTAATACAGATGATGCATTTAGAATAATGCTTGATGTAAACATTCAATACATTTTAGATCTTATTTAGCTAATCTTTTTGGTTTACTGATATATATTATTCCATTTTAAGGTTTTTTCAACTTGTAATTTGTTAGAGTCCTTTAGGAATATTAACCTTTTCTTAGTCACCTGATGCAAATATTTTTCTTGTTGGTTATTTGCCTTTACTTTTATTTATTTGTTTTGATATGTAGATACATTTAAATTTTTTATGTAATATCTCTTTTTAAAAATGGTTTCTGCTTTTCCTGAACATGTTTTCAGAATTTAAAATTATATGTGGAAAACAAATTACATGAAAGATTTGAGCATTTCAAAATTTTAAACATAAAAGTATAAACTTAGATAAAATGAAGGTGTACTATATCTTTAGTTGTATCAGAAATGATGTAAAAATTACAACCTTTTAAAAAAGTAGTGTTGATCATTATTAAGTTAGAAAATATATAGCTGGGCATGGTGGCGGATGCCTGTAATCCCAGCTACTTGGGAGGCTGAGGTGGGAGAATCACTTGAACCCGAGTGGTGGAGGATACAGTGAGCCAAGATAATGCCACTGCACCCCAGCCTGGGTGACAGAGCAAGACTCCATCTCAAAA
>NW_016822833.1:0-1292 GCF_001698545.2 Rhinopithecus bieti | reverse complement strand
GGGGCAAGAACCTCGACCTCCTATTTTTGTGCCCCGACCTCTTATTTTTGCACCCCAATCCCTTATTTCCGTGCCCCGACCCCTTTCCCACTTTTCTGGAGGGCAAGAACCCCAAAACTCCTTCTCTCTGTGTCTCTATTCACTTTGGGCAACCTTTCACCCTCCATTCCTCCTTCTTCTCCCTTAGCCTGTATTCTCAAGAACTTAAAACCTCTTCAACTCACACCTGACCTAAAACCTAAATGCCTTATTTTCTTCTACAATGCCGCTTGACCCCAATACAAACTCGACAGTAGTTCCAAATAGCCAGAAAACGGCACTTTCGATTTTTCCATCCTACAAGATCTAAATAATTCTTGTCATAAAATAGGCAAACGGTCTGAGGTGCCCAACGTCCAGGCATTCTTTTACACATCAGTCCCTCCTAGTCTCTGTTCCCAATGCAACTCATCCCAAATCTTCCTTCTTTCCCTGCCTCCTGTCCCCTCAGTCCCAACCCCAAGCGTTGCTGAGTCTTTCTAATCTTCCTTTTTTACAGACCCATCTGGCCTCTCCCCTCCTCACCAGGCCGAGCTAGGTCCCAATTTTTCCTCGGCCTCTGCTCCCCCACTCTATAATTCTTTTATCACCTCCCCTCCTCACACCCGGTCTGGCTTACAGTTTCGTTCCTCGACTAGCCCTTCCCCACCTGCCCAGCTATTTCCTCTTAAAAAAGTGGCTAAAGCTAAAGGCATAGTCAAGGTTAAGGCTCCTTTTTCTTTATCTGGCCTCTCCCAAATCAATTAGTGTTTAGGGCTCTTTTTCATCGAATGTGAAAAACCCAGCCCAGTTCATGGCCCATTTAGCAGCAACCCTGAGAAGCTTTTCAACCCTAGACCCTGAAAGGTCAGAAGGCTGTCTTATTCTTAATATGCATTTTATTTTATTACCTAATCTGAACCTCCAAAAATTAAATTCTGGCCCTCAAACCCCACAACAGGACTTAATGAACGTCGCCTTCAAGGTGTACAATAATAAAGGCAGCCAAGTAGCAATTTATTTCTGAGTTGCAATTCCTTGCCTCCACTGTGAGACAAACCCCAGCCACATCTCCAGCACACAACTCCAAACACCTGAACCGCAGCTGCCAGGGGTTCCTCCAGAACCTCCTCCCCCAGGAGCTAGCTACAAGTGCCGGAAATCTGGCCACTGGGCCAAGGAATACCTGCAGCCCGGGATTCCTCCTAAGCCGTGTCCCATCTGTGCGGGACCCCACTGGAAATTGGACTGTTCATCTCGTCTGGCAGCCACTG
>NW_016822832.1:0-1422 GCF_001698545.2 Rhinopithecus bieti | reverse complement strand
ATAAAACTGGCTCATGTGCCCATGCAAGTGTGGCATAGATTTGATCCTGGGGCCATGTTTAAAAAATGGTTCCCACAGCTAAGAGGATTTAAAACTCTTACAATAAGAGTCATAATAGTAATAGGAACCTGCTTACTGCTCCATTGTTTGCTACCTGTACTTCTTTTTTTTTTTTTTTTTTTTGAGACGGAGTCTCGCTCTGTCGCCCAGGCTGGAGTGCAGTGGCTGGATCTCAGCTCACTGCAAGCTCCGCCTCCCAGGTTTACGCCATTCTCCCACCTCAGCCTCCCGAGTAGCTGGGACTACAGGCGCCCGCCACCTCGCCCGGCTAGTGTTTTGTTTTTTTTAGTAGAGACGAGGTTTCACCATGTTCGCCAGGATGGTCTCGATCTCCTGACCTCATGATCCGCCCGTCTCGGCCTCCCAAAGTGCTGGGATTACAGGCTTGAGCCACCACGCCCGGCCATGCTACCTGTACTTCTTCGTATGATAAAAAGCTTCATTGCTACCTTAGTTCACCAAAATGCTTTAGCACAAGTGTACTATATAAATCACTACTGATCTGTTTTGCAAGAAGACATGGGTAGTGACAATGAAAGTGAGAACTCCCACTAATGAGTGAAGTTCTCAAAAGTGGGGAATAAGGGAGGAGACCACCCCTCATATTGTCTTATGCCCAATTTCTGCCTCCAAAGAAAGGGAAGTAAAAACTAAAAGGCAGAAATGAAATCCACAGGCAGACAGCCCGGCGCCATACCCTGGGCCTGGTAGTTAAAGATCGACCCCTGACCTAATTGGTTTATGTTATCTATAGATTACAGACATTGTATAGAAAAACACTGTGAAAATCCCTGTCCTGTTCTGTTCCGTACTAATTACCAGTGCCTGCAGCCCTCAGTCACCTACCCCCCGCTTGCTCAATAAATCACGACCCACGACCCTCTTACGCAGACCCCCTTAGAATTGTAAGCCCTTAAGGGGCACATGAATTGCTCACTCCAGGAACTCGGTTTTTGAGATATGAGTCTTGCCAATGGCCGGGCGCGGTGGCTCAAGCCTGTAATCCCAGCACTTTGGGAGGCCGAGACGGGCAGATCACGAGGTCAGTGATTTGTTTTTTCTAAAGACCACCAGAGTGGGCACAAAAGAACCAGCGAGCAGGCAAGGGTAGGAGCAAAACTGCAAATTTATTTTGGTCACCTAGCTTCAGAGAAGGAGGTGGGTAGGGAGAGGTCTGTCGGCCTCCGGCAAAGAAGGCCGACAGAGTCCCCGGTGGGGCTCTCGGGTGGGGTTCCTGATACAGTCCCGACATCCCGACAGGAGTAGGGCTGGGAAGTCCACGTGGGGCGCTGGCCGGGAGCGGCTTTTCTGGGAGTGGGAGGGCAATAGGCGGGGCACGGGCGTGTCAGGGGGCGTTCTGCA
>NW_016822831.1:8326-9650 GCF_001698545.2 Rhinopithecus bieti | reverse complement strand
GTTATGCACATGTACCCTAGAACTTAAAGTATAATAAAAAAAAAAACAAAACAAACAAAAAATGTCAGTAAAAAACAACAACAACAACAACAACAACAACAACAAATAAATAAAAAGAGATTGCAGGCATGGTGGCTCATACCTGTAATCTCAGTACTTTGGGAGGCTGAGGTGGAAGGATTGCTTGAGCCCAGGGGTTTGAGACCAGCCTGGGCAACATAGTGAGACACCATCTCTACAAAAAATTAAAAAAAGTTTAGCTGAGCATTAACTGTAATCCCAGCTACTTGGGAGGCTGAGGCAGGAGGGTTGCTTGAGTCCAGGATGTCAAGTCTGCAGTGAGCTGTGTTAGTGACACTGCACTCCAGCCTAGAGTCTGGGTAACAGAGTGGGATTCTGTCTCAAAAAAAAAAAAAAAAAAAAAAAGCATTACTTGCTATCAGCATTATTCTGAAGAGCCAATGGGATAAAGCTCTCCAAAGTGCCTGGCACAGTCAGGTCAACCTGATGTAGTCCTGGACCATTCTCTACAGACTTGGATATCTCTCAAGCAGGTATGGAACAGAGGAAGGGGAAGAGGATCCTTGTGGGTTGGCAGGGGTCTCCCTCTCTGCAGGACTCACAAAGGGAAACTTGTGTGGGAGCGGGTGGACAGGATGCCTCGTGGCACAGCTGAGCCCCAGACTGCCAAGCCTGGGCTGGGCTAGGCTGGGCACTCTGCCACAAGCAGCCTTCTGAGGACCCTTTCATCTGAGTCCCAGCTGCCATTTGGCTGGCTGGCCTGAAGCCCAGCCGCCTGGAGGGGAGAGGGGCTGGCCGAGTTGTCTCCGGAAGAACAGAGGGGAGTGAGTGAGTGAGGGGAGGGCAGAAGGAAGCAGTGCTTGCTCTTGGAGTCAGGCCAAAGGGAAACAAGATCCAATGATAGACAATAGCAAGGGGCTGTTTGAATTCTTTTGTTGCCCTAGCATTAAGCAAGACAGGATCACAGAGACCATCTCAGAAAATACACAAACCCCCACCATATTATACGTGGAGAACGAGGCCCAGAGAGGGGGAGGGACTTGTCTAAGGCGGTACTGCAAACTGGTGGCAGAGCCAAAACTAGAGCCCTGCTCTCTTCTCTCCTGGCCAGACTGACTCTGAAAGAGGTGCTTCATCTCTGGGAGCCTTGGGGTCCTCAAACAGAAAATGGAGGTGCTAATGCCTATTTTGAACTGCCAGGGTCAAATGTGCTAATGTAACTGGAAAACTGAGTTTTTTTTCCTACTTTGCATTGGTGGCAAAGAAAGAACATGCAATTGGGAAAAAAAAAAAAAAAAAAAAA
>NW_016822831.1:0-4041 GCF_001698545.2 Rhinopithecus bieti | reverse complement strand
TTTTTGAGATGGACACTCGCTCTATTGCCAAAGCTGGAATGCAGTGGTGTGATCTGGGCTCACCGCAACCTCCACCTCCTGGGTTCAAGCAATTCTCCTGCCTCAGCCTCCCGAGTAGCTGGGACTATAGGTGCATGCCACTTTGTCCAGCTAATTTTGTATTTTTAGTAGATACAGGGTTTCACTATGTTGGCCAAGCTGGTCTCGAACTCTTGACCTCATGATAAAACCACCTCAGCCTCCCAAAGTGCTGAGATTACAGGCATGAGCCACTGTGCCTAGCCCCTGAGGATGCTCTTGACTATGACAATTTCTCAGATTTTTCCTCTTTTGGGTGACCTTGATAGTTTTGAGGAGTACTGGTCAGTTACATTATAGGATGTTCCTCTAATTGAAATTTCTCTGATGTTTTTCTCAAGATTGAACTGAGGTTATGAGTTTTGGGGAGGAAGATCATTTTCTTCACATCACATCAAGGGTATATACTCAGTACTATAAACAAAAAATAAAATTCTAAGTCCCCCAACCATCTGAAAGGACCCCTCCTCCCCGCCAAAGGCATTCCAAAGTTAACCTGGAAAACTAGTTCAGGCCATGACTGGAAGGGGGTCAGACATGCCTCATTATACCCTTCCCCCTTTTGGAATTCAGCACAGCTGACCAGTATTACCATCAAAACAGAGACCTTAAGTCTGTCAGTCTGTCAGTCATGCACAAAGTCTGTCAGTCTTTAAGTCTGATAAGAAATATTTGCAATCTATTCTCTCTGAAGCCTGCTACCTGGAGGCTACATCTGTGTGATAAAACCTTGGTCTACACAACCCTTTATAGTAACCTAGACATCCCTTTCTATTGATCTCAGGTCTTTAGATAATAACCCATTGACAAGCAGAAAATCCTTGCTTTTAATTTTATTTTTTAAAATAGAGACAGGGTCTGGCTGGGCACGGTGGCTCACGCCTGTAATCCTAGCACTTTGGGAGGCTGAGGCAGGCAGATCACGAGGTCAGGAGATTGAGACCATCCTGGTCAATATGGTGAAACCCCATTTCTACTAAAAATACAAAAATGAGCTGGTTGTGGTGGTACATGCCTGTAATCCCAGCTACTCGGGAGGCTGAGGCAGGAGAATTGCTTGAACCTGGGAGGCGGAGATTGCAGTGAGCCAAGATTGCACCATAGTACTTCAGCCTGGTGACGGAGCCAGACTCTGCCTCAAAAAAAATCCAAAAAGATACCGGGTCTTGCTATGCTGCCCAGGTTGGTCCCCAACTCCTGGGCTCAAGCTGTGTGTCTACTTTAGCTTCCCAAAGTGCTGTGATTACATGCATGAGTTTCCACACCGGCCCACCAATCAGAAAATCATTGAATCTTCTTATGACCTGGAAGCCCCACATCCCCTTCCAGCTGTCCAGTGTTTTTGGACCTAACCAATGCACGTCATACATGTATTAATTGGTATCTTCATTTTTACTACATGTTAATTAATTATCTTTTTTTTTTTTTTTTTTTTTTGAGACAGAATCTCGCTCTGTTGCCCAGGCTAGAGTGCAGTGATATAATCTCGGCTCACTGCAACCTCCACCTCCCAGGATCAAGCAATTCTCCTGCCTCAGCCTCCTGAGTAGCTGGGACTACAGGCACATGCCACCACGCCAGCTAATTTTTTGTACTATTAGTAGAGTTGGGGTTTGACCATATTGGCCAGGCTAGTGCCGAACTCCTGACCTCAAATGATCTGCCCACGTTGGCCTCTCAAAGTGCTGGGATTACAGGCATGAGCCACTACACCTGGCCTTATTTATTTATTTATAATCTCTAGTCCAACAGAGATACCTCCCAGGCTCAAGAGATCCTCTTACCTCAGCCTCCCAAGTAGCTGAGACTACAGGCACATGCCACCGTACCCGACTAAGTTTTGTACTTTTTGTAGACATGGGGTGTCACCATGTTGCCCAGGCTGGACTTGAACTCCTGGGGTCAAGTGATCCTCCCATCTTGGCCTCCCAGATCCTCTCCCTTGGGATTACAGACTGAGCCATTGATACCTAGCCAATTGACGTCTTTTCTTTTTTCTTTCTTTTTTATTTTTTTATTTTGGGATAGAGTCTTACTCTGTCTCCCAGGCTGGAGTGCAATGGTGTGATCTCAGCTCACTGCAACATCTGCCTCCCAGGATCAAGTGATTTTCCTGCCTCAGCCTCCTGAGTAGCTGGGGTTACAGGCACACACTGCCATGCCTGGCTAATTTTTACATTTTTAGTAGAGATGGGGTTTCACCATGTTGGTCAGGCTGGTCTCAAATTCCTGACTTCAAATGATCCACCTGCCTTGGCCTCCCAAAGTGGTGACATTACAGGCGTGAGCCACTATGCATGGCCCTAATGTCTTATGTCTGCTTGAATATATAAAACCAAGTTGTAGCCTGATCACCTTGGGTACATGACCTGAGGACATCCTGAGGTTGTATCGTGAGCATGTTCTTAACCTTGGCAAAATAAACTTCTAAATTGGTTGAGACTTGTCTCAGATACTTTTTGGTTTACAGCAAGCACACACTGTTGTCATGACCGATAACTGTTGGCACTGACTTTGGTCACCTGGCTAGAGTAGTATTGTTCAGTTTCCCCAATGTAAAGTTTCTTCTCTTTTTCCTCCTTCCCATATTGTACTCGTTGGAAGAAGTCACAATGCATAACCCACACTTAAGGAGTGGGGAATTATGCTCCCTCTCCTTTAGAGTTATATTTTAACTCTAGGAAAACAACCCCACAAAACAGATACCTAACTCTTTTCATCATTGGGCATGCTTTGTACTCCAAGCAGCTGCCTTGGGCTGGCTAAATAGTCTACACTGGCCACTGTTAAAGTAAATTAAAATGGAGATCAGGCCTGAAGAATCCCTGGCCAGACAATGCTAGTTAGGCCTCATAAAGGAACTCAGACTTGCTTGATTTGCAAACATAAGCAAAACTTAACTTGGGTCATTGTGATGGTTAATACTGAGTGTCAACGTGATTGGATTGAAGAACACAAAGTATTGATCCTGGGTGTGTCTGTGAGGGTGTTCCCAAAGGAGATTAACATTTGAGTCAGTGGGCTGGGAAAGGCCGACCCACCTTTAATCTGGGTGGGCACAATCTAATCAGCTGCCAGTGTGGCTAGAATATAAACAGGCAGAAAAATGTGAAAAGAGAGACTGGCCTAGCCTCCCAGCCTACATCTTTTTCCCACGCTGGATGCTTCCTGCCCTTGAACATCACACTCCAAGTTCTTCACTTTTGGAATTTGGACTGGTTCTCCTTGCTTCTTAGCCTGCCAATGGCCTGTTGTGGGACCTTGTGATCGTGTGAGTTAATACTTAATAAACTCCCCTTTATATATATATATATACATACACATATATGTATATATGTGTGTGTGTGTATATATACACATATATGTATATATATATAAAGCAGAGTTTAAAAAGTAATGGAATATATATATACACACACACATATATGTGTGTGTGTATATATATATTCCATTAGTTTTTTTTTTGCTTTTTTTTTTGAGATGGGATTACATTCTTGTTGCCCAGGCTGGAGTGCAATGGCTTGATCTGGGCTTACTGCAACCTCCACCACCTAGGTTCAAGTGATTCTTCTGCCTTAGCCTCACCAGTAGCTGGGATTACAGGTGCCCACCACCACGCCCAGCTAATTTTTTGTATTTTGTAGACATGGGGTTTCACCATATTAGTCAGGCTAGTCTTGAACTCCTAACCTCAGGTGATCCACCTGCCTTGGCCTCCCAAATTGCTGAGATTACAGGAGTGGGCCACCGTGCCCAGCCCTATTCCATTAGTTCTGTCCCTCTAAAGAACCTGACTAGTACAGTCATTTCTGGTAAATGCTAATGTCAGACAGAAACAAAACTTAACATTAGGCAATCACAAGCAACCAACTAACATATAATTAACTAGGGACTTTTCAACAAAGAAAACCAAAAAAGGCAATTTCGTAACTGTAACTAATGAAATATATATATATATATTTT
>NW_016822830.1:0-1992 GCF_001698545.2 Rhinopithecus bieti | reverse complement strand
TTTTTTTTTTTGAGATGCAGTTTTGCTCTTGTTGCCCAGGCTGGAGTGCAACGGCATGATCCTGGCTCACTGCAACCTCTGCCTCCTGGGTTCAAGCGATTCTCCTGCCTCAGCCTTCCTGAGTAGCTGGGATACAGGTATGCACCACCACGCCTGGCTAATTTTGTATTTTCAGTAGAGACGGGGTTCATGTCAGTCAGGCTGGTCTCGAACTCCTGACCTCAGGTGATCCGCCCACCTCAGCCTCCCAAAGTTCTGGGACTACAGGCATAAGCCACCACCCCCGGCCTACCATTACAAAGTTCTAACACAGACCCACATACTACAGTTTAGATTCATGTGAATTATGTTTTAATAGCACTCCAGTGTAATGATAGAGCTATAAAGCACTGCAGTATTAAACTTATAATAGGTAATCAAGAAACAAATGTCATATGAAGCATTTCTCACACATAGGGAAAGTTACAGAATTAAAGTATATTAAAATATAATATCAAAACCTTGAGCTTAGCTTCTTTTAAGACAAATAATATTTACTCATCTCAATCACAATTGCTTAATCCTCTATATACTCCTTGCACTTCATAAAAACCTTTTAACTGTTATTTCACTGTATTGTAATTATCTGTTTACATGACTCTATCTCTATTAAGACTGCAGGCTCTCTGAAAGCAAGCTGCCATTCACTTTCGTATTTCAGGGCTACAGGTTTGTCAAACGACTTATGTAGTAATTTTATGTCTATAGTCTGCAAAGAATTTTGTAGAAGAAAATTAAATTTAGAGGTTAGGTAATTAGGCTTAAGATCACAGAGCAAGTGGGTAAATGAAATCAGAATTCAAATCCAGGTCTTCAGTCAACAAATTCTTTACCTTTTCCACTATCTTATACATATCACCACTAGTATATAACAGCAAGTTGTATACAAATTATGTTCTGTGGTTAAAAAGCACCAATTTGACCATAAAAATGAATCACCAAAACTACAAGTGTAAATGTCCTCTAAAAATGAGATCCGGCTGTGCGCAGCTCACGCCTGTAATCCTAGCATTTTGGGAGGCCAAGGCGGGAGGATCACCTCAGCTCAGGAGTTTGAGACCAGCCTGTGCAACATAGCGAAACCCTGTCTCCACAAAAAATACAAAAACTAGCTAGGTGTTCTAAGGTGAAGGTTAAGTTAAAAAAAAAAACAAAAAAAACCTAGTTGGGCATGGTGTGTGCGTCTGTAGTCCCAACTACTTGTGAAGATGAGGTGGGAGAATCACTTGGGCCCGAGAGGTTGACGCTAATAGTGAGCCATGTTTGCACCACTCCACTCCAGCATGGGTGACAAAGCGAGACCCTGTCTCAAAAAGAAAAAGAAAAAAAGATCAGCTGGGCACGGTGGCTGACACCTGTAATCCTAGCACTTTGGGAGGCTGAGGCCAGTGGACTGCTTGAGCCAGAAGTTCAAGACCAGCCTGGGCAACGTGGCAAAACTCTGTCTCTACAAAAAATACATAAAATTAGCTGGACATGGTGGTGCACACCTGTAGTCCCAGGTACCCAGGAGGCTAAGGTGGGAGGAACACCTGAGCCTGGGAGGTCAAAGCTGTAGTGAGCTGTGATCATACCACTGCACTCCAGCCTGGGCAATGCAGTGAGACCCTCTCTGAAAATAGGTAAGTAAATAAATACATGAATATATAAATAAATACACAAATAAATAAATAATGAGATCTTTGGGCCAGGCACAGTGGCTCACGTCTGTAATCCCAGCACTTTGGGAGGCAGAGACAGAAGGATCACATGAGGTCAGGAGTTCAAGACCAGCCTGGGCAACATAGTGAGACCCTGACTCTACAAATAATAAAAAATTAGCCAGGCACGGCAGTGTGTGCCTATGGCCCCAACTACAGGAGGGAGGCTCACTTGAAAATGGGAGGTGAAAGCTGCGGTGAGCCGTAATCACACCACTACACCCCAGCCTGGTGACACAGTGAGACTTTGTCT
>NW_016822829.1:0-1145 GCF_001698545.2 Rhinopithecus bieti | reverse complement strand
TTTCTGTTCTTGTGTTAGTATGCTGAGAATGACCAGCATCACCCATGTCCCTGCAAAGGACATGAACTCATCCTTTCTTATGGCTGCATAGTATTCCATGGTTATATGTGCCACATTTTCTTTATCCAGTCCATCCAGTCATTGATGGGCAATTGGGGTTGGTTCCAAGTCTTTGCTATTGTGAACATTGCCCCAATAAACATACGTGTGCATATGTCTTTATAGTAGAATCATGTATAAACCTTTGGGTATATACCCAGTAATGGGGTTGCTGGGTCAAATGGTATTTCTAGTTCTAGATCCTTGATGAATTGCCACACTGTCTTCCTCAATGGTTGAACTAATTTACACTCCCACCAACAGTGTAAAAGTGTTCCTATTTCTCCACGTCCTCTCCAGCATCTGTTGTTTCCTGACTTTTTAATGATCGCTATTCTAGCTGGTGTGAGATGGTATCTCATTGTGGTTTTGATTTGCATTTCTCTAATGACCAGTGATGAGCTTTTTTTCATGTATTTGTTGACTGCATAAATGTCTTCTTTTGAGAAGTGTCTGTTCATTTCCTTTGCCCACTGTTTGATGGGGTTGTTTGTTCTTTTCTTGTAAATCTGTTTAAGTTCTTTGTAGATTCTGGATATTAGCCCTTTGTCAGATGGATAGATTGCAAAATTTTCTCCCATTCTGTAGGTTTTTCTGTTCTCTCTGATGATAGTTTCTTTTGCCCCAACAGCATTTATTGAATAGGGAATCCTTTCCCCATTGATTGTTTTTGTCAGATTTATCAAAGATCAGATGGTTGTACATGTGTGATGTTACTTCTGAGGCCTCTGTTCTGTTCCATTGGCCTATATATCTGTTTTGGCACCAGTATCATGCTGTTTTGGTTACTGTAGCCTTGTAGTATAGTTTGAAGTCAGGTAGCATGATGCCTCCAGCTTTGTTCTTTTTGCTTATAATTGTTCTGGCTATATGGGCTCTTTTTTTGATTCCATATGAAATTTAAAGTAGATTTTTCCAATTCTGTGAGAAAGTCAGTGGTAGCTTGATGGGGATAGCATTGAATCTATAAATTACTTTGAGCAGTATTGTCATTTGCACGACATTGATTCTTCCTATCCATGAGCATGGAATGTTCTTCCATTTGT
>NW_016822828.1:8019-13570 GCF_001698545.2 Rhinopithecus bieti | reverse complement strand
CCTGTTCAACATGGTGAAACCCCGTCTCTACTAATAGTACAAAAAAATTTAAACTTAATTACCTCTTCAAAGTTTGTCTTCAAATACAGTCACATTCTGGGATACTGGGTTTGAAGACTTGGATATATGAATTTTTGGAGTGAGTCATAATTCAGCCCATAATACTCTGCCAACTAAAATCAGAATGTATGCGCCAAAAAATAAACTTGTTGTGTTAAGTCATGTAAATTTCAAGGATTTTGTTGTTGTTGCTCCATGAGCTTACCCATATTTTATCTTCCTACTGGACTGCTCCTCATGCTTTTCTTAGGCTTATTTCAATATTTTCCTTACCAATAAATACTGCCTATATTTCTGTTGCAAAATTTAAAAAAGAGGTAGAAATCACAATTCTCCCCTTTGGAAAGTTCCTCCAAAATTCAGCCCCCTATTCAGAAGTTTCCACAATTAACCATGTGGTATTTATATTTACAAGCTGATTTAGAATTTTGAGAAATTTTTTTATATAATTTATACATATATACATATATGAGCGTGTGTCTGTGTTTACAACTACACATGGGTGATAATATACATATAGGTCTGCCACTTCCCTTTCCACTATTATAGGTTCAGTTGCATCCCCACTAAAATCTTATGTTGAAGTTTACATGTGGCATTATTTGGAGTCAGGATTATTTCAGAGGTAAGTAAGTTCAAAGTGGTTATTAAAGAAGAGCTGGTATTATTCTTACTGAAACAATTCCAAAAAAATTGGAAAAGGAGGAACGTCTCCCTGACTCATTCTATGAGGCCAACATCATCCTCATACCAAAACCTGACAGAGACAGACAAACAAACAAAAAAATAAAACTTCAGGTCAATATCCTTGAAGAACATTGATGCAAAAATGCTCATCAAAACACTGGCAAACCGTATCCAGCAGCATATCAAAAAGCTTATCCACCAGGATCAAGTAGGCTTGATTTCTGGGATGCAAGATTGGTTCAACACATGCAAATCAACAAATATGATTCATCAAATAAACAGAAACAAAGATAAAAGCCACGTGATTATCTCAACAGACGCAGAAAAAGTTTTTGATAAAATTCAGCATTCCTTCATAATAAAAACTCTCAATAAATTAGGTGTTGAGGGAACATACCTCAAAGCAAAGTCTTAGGATACAAAATCAACGTACAGAAATCACTAGCAGTCCTATACACCAATAACAGGCAAGGCGAGAGCCAAATCACGAATGAACTTTTTTCACATTTGCCACAAAAGGAATAATATAGCTAGGAATACAACTAACAAGGGAAGTGAAGTATCTCTACAAGGAGAAAGACAAATCTCTGCTCAAATAAATCAGGGATGACACAAGCAAATGGAAAAACATTCCATCCTCATGGATAAGAAGAATCAGTATCATGAAAGTGGCCATATCGCCCAAAGCAATTTATCGATTCAATGCTATTCCCACTCATCTTCTACTGACATTCTTCACACAACTAGAAAAAAATTTTTTTGAAATCCACATGTAACCAAAAAAGAGCCCAAATAGCCAAGGCCATCCTAAGCAAAAAGAACAAAGCTAGAGGCTTCACGCCACCTGAATTCAAAGTATACTACAATCTAAAGTAACCAAACAGTATGGTACCAGTACAAGAACTGACACATAGACCAATGGAATAGAATAGAGAACCCAAAATAAGACTGCACACCTAAAACCATCTGAACTTTGACAAACGTGACAAAAACAAGCAATTGGTAAAGGACTCCCTGTTGAACAAAGGCTTGCCTTATGCAGAAAATTGAAACTACACCCCTTCCTTACACCATATACAAAAATAACTCAAGGTGGATTAAATACTTCAAGGTAAACCCCAAAACTATAAAATCTTTAGAAAACACCTAGGCAATACCATTCAGGAAATAGGCACGGGAGAAAATTACATGACAAAGATGCTAAACATAGTTGCATCAAAAACGAGCATTGACAAACAGGATGTATTTAAAGTAAAGAACTTCTGCAGAACAAGAGAAACTATCAACAGAGTAAACAGACAACCCAGAGAATGGGAGAAAATTTTTGCAATCTGTGCACGTGACAAAGGTCTAATATCCAGCATCTCCAAGGAATTTAAACAAATTTACAGGAAAAAAACCACTCCATTAAAATGTGGGCAAAGGACATGCACAGACACTTTCTAAAAGAAGACATACATGCTGCCAAGAAGCATATGAAAAAAGCTCAACATCACTGATCACTAGAGAAATGCCAATCAAAACTCCAGTGAGATACCACCTCAACCAGACAGAATGGCTATTATTAAAATGTCAAAAAATAAGAGATCATGGTGAGGTTGTGGAGAATAAGGAATATTTTTCCTCTGTTGGTGGGAGTGTCAATCAGTTCAACTGTTGGGGAAAATAGTCTGTCAAATGCTCAAAGACCAAGAGACCAAAATAGCATTCACTGAGCCAGCAAACCAATTACTGGGCATATATTTAAAGGAATATAAATGGTTCTATTATTAAGACATATGCAAGTGTATGTTGAATGAGGCACTATTCACAATAGCAAAGACACGGAATCAACCAAATGCCCATCAATGATAGACTGGATAAAGAACATCTGGTATATATATACCGTGGAATACAATGCAGCCAGGAAAAGGAATGAGATCAGGTGTTTTGCAGGAAAATAGATGAAGCTGGAGGCCATTATCCTTGGCAAAGTAACAGAGGAACAGAAAACCAAATGTCAAATGTTCTCACTTATAAGTGGGATCTAAATGTGGAGAACACACGGACACATAGAGGGGAACAATGCACACTACGGCCTACCAGAGGACAGAGGGTGGGAGGAGGGAGAGGGTCAGGAAAAATAACTAATGGATATTGGCTTAATACCTTGGTGATGAAATAATATGCATAACCAACCTTCATGACAGACATTTACATACATAAAAAGGCTGCGCATCCTGCACATGCAGCATGAACTTAAACTAATAGTTAACAAAATGTGGTTATTAATGCCGACCCTAATCCAATATGATGGGAGTCATTATAAAAAGGAGAAATTTGGACACCGTGCTATGAGTAGAGGGATGACCATGAGAACATACACGGAGTGAAGACAGCCGTCTACAAGGCAGGGAGAGAACCTGGAAAACATCCTCTCCTCACAGCCCTCAGCATGAAACAACCTTGTGTACACTTTGCTCTTGGACCACCAGACTCCAAAACTGTGAGAAAGTCACAAAACTCTGGAAATCCAATCGTGAGAAAAAAGAAAACCGAATATAAAATGGGCAAGATAATCTGAAAAGATATGCCAGCAAAGAATATATACGAATGGAAAATAAGCACATAAAACTGTCGAATGTCCTATGTCATTACAGATATGCAAATTAAAACAACTAGGAGATAGCACTCGACCCCCAGGAGAATGGCTGACATCCCAAACACTGCAACATCAAATGTCGACATGCATGTTGAGCAACAGGAAGTTTCAGGCACCGTTGGTGAGATAGACCTGGAGGAATCGTGAATGCATATTGCTAAGTGAAAGAAGAATAGCTAAAAAGGCGACATAATGTAAGATTCCAGTCATACAATACTCTGGAATGGTCAACTATGAGTACACTAAAAATATCAGTCGTTTCCACGGGCTGATGGGTAGGGGGTGGGACATGGGGAATTGATAAATAGGTGGAGTACACAGGAGATTTAGGATGGTGACATAATTCTGTATGATAACGGAATGATGAATATTTGCCATTACACACGTATCAAAAGTATAGCATCCACAATGTTGAGTGAGTCCTGATGTAAACTGTGGACTCGACTTAATAGTGAGGCATCAATAGAAGTCAAATAAACTGTACCAAGTATGCCATAATAATACAAAATGTAAATAATAGGAGACACTGTGTGTGTGTGTGTGTGTGTGTGTGCGCGCGTGCATGGGGCAGGGCAGGAGGATGGTGTAGATATTTAGGAATTCTCTGTACTTTTGATGAGGTTTTCTCTTTGTATTTTTGGATTAACAATGCTCTAAAAATGAAGTCTGTTAGTTGTTTAAAAGATGCAAATGATTTGAACAGACATTTTACCAAAGAGGATATACACACTGCAAAGAAGCATATAACATCATTTGTCATTAGGGAGATGTAAACAAAATACAAAAAAAATTGGAATGCACACTTGTTTGAATGACTACAATCTGAAAATCTAAAATGCCAAATGTAAGCGAGGATATGGAACAATGGGTATTCTCATTCCTTGCTAGTTGTAATGAAAAATGATACAGCCACACTTTTAAACTCGTATTTTATGAACTTACGCATATGAGAAATTGTGAAAGTTAAAACAATGTGAACTGAAAAGAGAGCATAGTTGCTAGGAGCTGTGGAGAAGTGTAGTGACTGACCTCAAATCGGATGCACACAGGACTTTTAGGGTGATGGAACTGGTCAGTATGATACTTGGGAGGTAAATGTAGTACTCAATGCATTTGCCAAAACACATATAACTTCACCTCATAGTTAAATCTGATATGTGTATATTAAAACATAAACACGAATTGGATTTTTTAAAAGGATTCCAGGCTGCTGAACAGATGACGGTTTTCTTCTGGGACAAGAATAGGCAAAGAAGCAACAATGAGAAAGCCTTTGACATAGGCTAAGTGAGAGCTGATATTAACTTCACACACAGCAGTAAAGGGGAAGGATTCGGAATGGATTTGAGAGGATTACAGAAGAATGGTTGCTGTCTGGACAGAAGAGGGAGGGAAGATAGACCCTCGGAGGCCCAGTCCCACTGTGGATGGATGCGATTCTGCCTCTCTTCCACCTTGCAGGTCTCAGGGATGGGTGGGGCTTATTCGGAGGTGAAAGACTCAGCTGGCTAGAGGCAGGCAGCCCAGGCAGTTTCAGGAGTCCAGGCACAGCACCTAGGAAGGTTGGAAGGGAACACCCATGGATGGTAGTGCCCCTCCCGTGTCCCTGTGCCTGTGGCCAGCTCTGGAGGACATCAAGCTTGCCAGACGTACAACTTTCTGACTTCCATTTTAAGAGTCAGCCAGAGAGGCCGGATGCAGTGGTTCACGCCTGTAATCCCAGCACTTTGGGAGGCCGAGGAGGGCGGATCACGAGGTCAAGAGATCAAGACCATCCTGGCTAACACGGTGAAACCCCGTCTCTACTAAAAAATACAAAAAGCTAGTCAGGCGAGGTGGCAGGTGCCTGTAGTCCCAGCTACTCGGGAGGCTGAGGCAGGAGAATGGCGTGAACCCGGGAGGCGGAGGTTGCAGTGAGCTGAGATCTGGCCACTGCACTCCAGCCTGGGTGACAGAGCGAGACTCCGTCTCAAAAAACAAACAAACAAAAAAAAGGAATCAGCCAGAGTAAAAGATTTCTCTGAGGAGGGCAGCTTCAGTTAAGCAGAGGGAGGAACGCCAGGGCTGGCCACTTAATGAGAAGAGAACTCTTTGAAAGGACGGAGACCTCCCACCACTAAGCACCCAGCACTCCCCACCTACTACCAGTTTCCGAGTCTGGGG
>NW_016822828.1:6262-7506 GCF_001698545.2 Rhinopithecus bieti | reverse complement strand
TTCCCTGCATGCTCCATCCCTCACCCAGCATCCTCTGTGATAACAACAGCTCTTTGATATAAATGTGCGTTTTGGACAGTGATGTTTCAATACCCATAATGGGAATCTTCAACACACTCTCAAAGCATTCCCAAATAAGCTGGTGAGTAGATCTTATTTGCCACACAATATACTGGTTTTAGGGATGGAATCCTAAGGTCAGAGACAGAGATTTGATATCATCCTGAAATTTGATATTAGGAGTAGGATTTTAAAAGATGTGCTATTTGAAAGAGGCCACTGAACACATACACAGAGGAATGAATGTTCATAGGTGATCCAAAACAAAGCTTCCCCAGAAACTTTGTAGAAGAGACTATAGAAATCACTTTGTAAATAAACAACTGCAAGAAGCCAAATTTCTAAAAAACAAAACTACCACAACATTCTGAAGTCCACCCATGATGCGAACAAGGGTTCCTTGGCGGACATGCTAGCTCTGATGTTAAAAGAAAGCAGTAGTGCACTATCCTTCCCCTGTCTCTTGTCTGTGTAGCGGCACCACAGGGAAATTCTGGTTTGCAGTGTGTCACAGGCACCTGTGCAACTGTAGGAACGGCCAGTCACTGGAAGGTAGCAGAGGTTCACAGGGTAAGATATTTAGCATACATCAAAAGAATGAGAAAATTATTAGCCTAAAGAGATTTTATAGCTTACTAAAATGACAGTGTAGGCCGGGCATGGTGGCTCACGCCTGTAATCCCAGCAATTTGGGAGGCTGAGGCGGGTGCATCACCTGAGGTCAGGGTGGCTAGTATGGTGAAACCCCGTCTCTACTAAAAATACAAAAAAATTATCCAGGCGTGGTGGTGGCCACCTGTAATCCCAGCTAGTCGGGAGGCTGCGACAGGAGCATCACTTGAACCTGGGAGGCAGAGGTTGCAGTGAAACCAGATGGCACCACTGCACTCTAGTCTGGGTGACAAGAGTGAGATTCTGTCCACCTCCCCCCTCCAAAACAAAAAATGACAGTGCAGAAATTGGTATTGAGGAAAAAAGGTGGAGCCCTCCCTGTGAAGACTTAAATAATTGTCTTAAAACTAGATGTAATACTGTATTGGAACTCGCAATTTCCTACTAGGATCTGAAAATAGTTGGGAGAGTTCACGGCAATGTTTGCCTTCCCAGAAACTCTTCCAAGAAATGAAGGGACTTATCGTCATAAATGTTCATAGTTGCTTATCATTGAGCAATGTCATGGTTTA
>NW_016822828.1:0-2093 GCF_001698545.2 Rhinopithecus bieti | reverse complement strand
CACACACACACACACACACACACACACAAATCTTGCCACTTTTACTATTAACAAAAGTGAAATGGAGCCATGATTTGGTTCTTATGGTTTATTGTTAGAATTCATGTATGTTTTATAACCTCTCTGATACACAGGTAAATGTTACTTCTTCCTCAAACTATGGGAATGCCCTCCCCTCCCCCAACTCCATGATCAACAAATCTACATTCATGGCAACTATGGTAAACCTTCACTGGCACAGGCAGCATGTTCCCTGAAGGCTGAAACTAAAGTGAGGAAAAGGAACTGAAGATAAGTCATTTGGGGCATGTTTAGAGAAGGGTTGTGTTCACTCCTTTAAAAAGCTCCCTGACACTGACCCACTGATTCAATCCCAAGATCATTAGTCCCTCTCTCTTCTGGACAGAAGAATTCCTCCCAATACCAGGAGATAAAAGGATGGGCTGCCATTTTCTTTTCACCTTCCATAAGAAGTGATCCCTTCTTGGGACCTCAGAAGAAAAGCTCCATGAGGATAATTCCCAAGGACATGGGGGCCAGAGCTGCAAATTACCCACCAGGTCCCTCCCAGGCTGGGAGAAGAGCTTCCTTGTCTGTGGGTTTCCACCTTGAGTGCTGAGGTTTGATGATCCACCAATCCTGGCTATGAGCAGAGGCCCACTGCCCCTGGGACACTGAGCCAGAGCTGAAGAGGGAAGTCAGCTCATGAACGACTCAGTTGATCCTGGCCGTAGTGGGTGGACAGAACCCCAACCCTCAGTGAATTATCTGGCAAAATCACATGTCAACCTCTTTTGGAATCTCAGGGCTCCTGAATCCTTCTGAGGGTCCTGTCAGGAGTAAGAGCAGCTGGAATTCCTTTCATGTGGACCTCCAATCCATATGGAGAGGGTCTTAGGCCTCTACTCCAATCACATTTGGGCAAGCTGGCACTGGCTCTAAGTCGATAAACTGTTTGTGGACCTGGTCAGGTTTCTGTCATCAACACGACATCCCCTGTTCATGACTTTCTGGAATAGAACTGCTTGTGTTGTATTTCTCGGATCCCCAGAGTTCCAGAGGTCAGCAGAAGGACTGGTCTAATAGGAAGGGGAATAAATCCATCATTGTTCCAGGTAGCTTTCTTCCAGCCATTGTCGAGTTCTAAGTCCTACTCTGAGAAAGCAAAAGGCTCTTGAAAGTAGCCAGACCTTCTATTGGTTGAGACAAGGGAATGGAAGGAGCTGCCATTGCCTCCCTTCCCGTTTGACTCATACTATCTTGCTCCCTTCTGTTACTGACAGGATCAACATCCCCAGCCTCTTTCAATCCTTTCACCTCTATCCTTACTGATGCTCTAATATATTTTTACTGCTGACTCCATAAAAAATAATCTAAACAGACTTATTTATTATTCTATATATGTCCATGTATATTTGAAGTTTCTTATTTTATTTTTTGGAATACAGTATTTTTAAAGTAGGCTTTAAATCTCCTAGTAACAGTTTTGTGTATAGGGTGAAGAAGGGTTCCACTTAAATTAGGGTTTTTATATGGATACTCAGTTGATCCGCTGACATCAATTTCAACAAGGCTGTTCTATGCTCTGAAGCTGTGAATTTTTTTTTAATCAGGTAAGAACGCGTGTGCACAGGTTTTTTTTTGCTTTTGTTTTTCAGGACTGTCCATTCAGTTTCATTGGTCTATCAACCAACCCCTGCACCTAAATCTAAAACTCTTCATCACATTAGCTTCTTTGTAATTCTTACTATCGGGTAGACTAATTTCTGTTTTTCAAGAGTATATTGACTATGCTTGACCACTTGCATGTCTTTATATTTAGAATCAGGTGACTCATACATGTCCAAAGCCATTCGCTTGTTTTGATTTGGGATTTCAATTATTCTATATTTTCCTCTAGTTTTTGGAAGAACTAACACATTTAAAATATTGAATCTTCATGCCTATGAATTACTTTTTAGTTTATATTTATGTGAGTCTTCATTAATATCTCTTAAAACATTTTAATATTTTCATCTGTAAAGTTATTATTTTGGTTAAGTATTTTCTTAGATGGATGGATTTTGGTTAAGTATTTTCTTAGTGGATGTTCG
>NW_016822827.1:40867-46175 GCF_001698545.2 Rhinopithecus bieti | reverse complement strand
GGCGTGAGCCACCGCGCGGGCCTATCAATCTTTTGAAAACAAATGAGCAATAAATAGTTTCTGGCGGTGTATTTAGCTCCATCAGAGGAGGGATGGGTGAAATAAAAATGTGATGCTCTGGCCACTACCCTGATAGAAATCTTTAAAATCCTGTTAGAAAATCATTTCCAATGTCTGAAGCAAACCTGCAAACATTACAAGAATTAATTGTTGAACTGCTTGAGATGTACTAGATATGTTGTTCAAATGTAGGTGTATTTCGTGGCACATTCTGACATGGGTATTTCTAAATTTTCAAAATACACAGAGAGAAAGATATTAACTCTCTGAAAATGTCTTTATGATTTCCTAGAAAAAATCCTTTCTTGTCATTGCTTTTGAAAACATAATCTAGGCCCCAATTTGTGTCATCGCGGTCATCAAACTTTAATGCAGTGTCGGTGTTTGATGTGAAGATTAGATTGTCCTGAATTTGGCCAGTCTGGGCCATATGTGGGAGGCATTGTAATTTGATTCTCTTTACTTAAGAAGTACATCTTTTAAAATCATTTGAGTGCAACACTATATTGAAATAACCATTAGTGTTCTCTCTTGCATCACAGTTGATGTATCCCATCGTATAAGGATGTTTTCAGACCTATAAACCCTCATATTAGTAGTAAATCTTTGCTCATATTTGAACTCTGGATTGACACACTGTTCTCTCGTTTCCTTTCGAATTGTTCCACTGCTCAGGGTTCTTTGTGGCAAGTAAGCACCACTGTGTAGAACTAACAAGTACTAATCAACTCAGGCTTAAAGATGCAACTTGATTAAGGACCAGTGAGATTTGTATATCTGTGTCTTTGGAGTCTACCTGTTTACCAAGCTGTACTGGACCGGGAGTCAGCTTTGGCTTTCCATTGAACTAGCTGTGTGACTTTGGGAAAATTACTCTCTGGATCTATTTGGGAAAATAATTTCTCTGGATCTTGGTTTCCTTATCTATAAATGAAAACATTTACACTAGGTTGTCTTAACTTTGAGATTCTGTAACTCCAACGCAAAGTAAACAAGAAAGACCAGGTGAAACCATTTGGCAAACTTAATGCAAGCTAATTTCTCCTATTGAAGATAAAACTAAACTATCACCATTCCGAAGCCCATTCCTCTTCCTACCTCTCCTACAATTTAAATCTAACCTACCATTGAAAGTCAACTATATCTCCATCACCTCGAAGAAATCTTTCCTGATAACACAACAACCTCCAGTGGTATATTTTTTTCAATTATAGGATTAATTATCATCACTACACTTAGTCTTCTCTATCACCTTGTATTGTTGTTTGATTTTAGTGCTTTTGAGGTCAGGAATGATGAGTTATGAACATTTATATTGCCCAAAGCACATTGTCCAGTATTTCACATGCATAATAGGTTCTAGATTTGTTGAATGAATGAATGGAGTTTAAAAATCATTCTGAACCATTTTTCCAAATTCACAATTCAAAAGTGATTGAATTTTTCCCACCTTTCTTTCCCAAAAAAAGATGCATAATTTTGAAGATATTATACGAAATCTAAAATAAAATTTGGAGTTTATCTTAAATATAAATCCCTTTCCTTCTAGTCTCCTAATTTTCCTCTTTAAAAAATCGAGAATACTTCCTTTTTAGAGTGGCCTACCATAGAAACATTTGTATTTTCCTTCTATATTCTTTAGAATACAATGTAATTTGATCAGCCAGTGTATGAATGGCATTGTGTTTTCTATTACCTTTTTAGGAAACATGGCAAATGGCATTGTTACTCCTCAAGGGAGTGTTTGGTTACTAGCAATCACCAGAGCCAGTTCTCTAGCATTTGATGGAAACAGATGCTAGCATTCCCACCACAAGGTGTGTCGCCAGTGTATAGGTGTTGACAGAAGCAAAGTCAAACAGTATTCAGGTCAACATTTAATTTATTTTTATTTTTAATTATTGTAGGTTCATAGCAGTTATGTATATTTATGGGGTATGTGAGATGTTTTGATACAGGCATGCAATGCATATCAGCCACATCATGGAGAATGGGGTATCCATCCCCTCAAGCATTTATCCTTTGTGTTACAAACAATCCAGTTACACTCTTTTAGTTATTTTAAAATATACAATTAAGTTATTGACTATAGTATCTCTGTCGTGCTATCAAATTGTAGATCGTATTAATTTTTTGTATTGGTTTTGTATCAGGTCAACATTTGATTAGATTCATTATAGATATTAGTCCAGCTTATTCCGGTTCCTTGAGAATTTGCTACCGAGTGTCTTATCAGTCCCTCATTCTCTTAGTCTGCATTGAGAGTGTGTTAGAACAAGTGCTTAGCAACTCAAAATGCATCTGGCCCGGGAGACTTGGAAGAAACATTTTAGCTTTGGCCTCATGCTGTGGGAGCCATGTTGTTTCTCTGTCAGGTTGAGGCTGTGCCGCACTTACAGAAATTAGCCCAACAAAATTGTTTTCTCTCTCCTTTACTGTACCAGAGTGAGACTCCAGGGTATAAGCAAAACTGATGTTGCTTGAAGAAATTTCAAAGGTTCCCAGCTCCCAGAGCTCAAGTAGCCACGGAAATAAGCACTGGCCAAAAAATGTACTTAGACTGGATGGTAATTGGGAACCATTTAAGAACTAAACATATGCTATGTGATGTTACTTTGTAGAATAAGAAAGGCTTGTGTTGAATTGATGATTTAAAGAATAATGGGGAAAAATTGGGCTGCTTTGTGTGGGTTTGTAAGGTGGTGTGAGAGGCAGCGTGTTGGCAATACCTAGGCAGGATTGAAGGTGATAATATAAATTGAATATATTTCTGGTAAAGTATTTTTGAAAATAAAATAAATTAGTGTTTTCTTAGATTCACTCCTACTTTATTTTCTTAAATAAATAGTAACCCTTCCTATTGGTATGTCAGGAAAATATAATTTGTTCTTAAAATTTTATTAAAAAGAAAAGTGTATCATGTTCCCAAGTTGGCTTGTATGCAAAATCAAGGTTATACTTTCAAAAATTAATGCACCTTGTTCCTCTGACCCCTTAGGCATAATTAGGGGTTTTGTGCTGTTACAAATGGACTTAGCAAATGTGACACTGGCATAATCATGGAATTCATGGTATTTTTCCCTTGTAGTTATAACAATTTGGACCCCATCAAGAAACTCCTTATTCAGCCTTTTATTTGTTCATGAGCTGACTTCTGACTTAAGAGAAGTCAGCTTATATTAGTGTTAAGCCCGAAAGAACCCTCTGCAACCACACTGTGGGGGGCCACTTTCTATGCCCTCTGTTCACATTTATATTCCAAATCATCAGTGTTCACTGGCCCAATTGGGTGCTCTCTAGCAACATTAGCTCTCAGAGCTTCTTTTGCCAATGTCACCATGCATTCTTAGTTCCAGAATTCTAGTGTCTTACCTCAAGTGTCACTTGAGCAGCCCAGGCTTTCTTATTATAGTGTTTATTTCTGTCACTGATTCATCATTTTTGTTTGTCTGACTCAAATCCAGGTAGTTTTTGCTCAATCTATGGCAGGCTGTTAACCAGCATGTGTGTGTAGGGCAGCAATTCATTTATCCACTTTGACATCCACACCTGACATCTTCATTAATGCCCAGCACAAATTTCTCATATTCCAGATCTGCTTGGTGTCTCCATATTCCTTCTGGATCCACCTCTTTGCCACAAAGTACACTTCATGTAAATGTCACTTTTTTCAAGTTTTTCACATGTTACACAGTGGAACCATATGCTTATAGAAATTATGCTCTTTTAGGTCTGTATCCAAACATTGCTTGTCAATGACTGCTCACAAATTCTAAGTCAGCTTGTAAGCTTTTACACTTTTTCCGAAATGTTTTCTTTAGGGCTTGTAAACTTCTTCCCATGTTATTGCTTACTTGTTGTACCCTGTGTTCTTTTTCAACATTAACTACAACCACCTTACCACCTTTTTATTGCCCTTTCAATTCATCACCTTCAGCTGAACTACTGCCTCAGGCAAGTGTTTCCTCTCTATGTCTGTTTATTGAGTTTAGGGCAATCTCTGTAACAGAAATTCTGCTACGTTGGTCTTTCTTCTATCCTATGACCATTTGCTAGGCTCTTAAAACATCAGTCATGTTCAGTTCTTAGAAAACCTACATTGAAGAAAAAATAGTACTGATAATTTTATGGAATTAATTTAATATTTATAGTCAGATAGTATGAGTTGCTTACCTGAAGATGTGCAGGGAGCCTCTGGAGAGCCATACTGACAAGTAAGTTGTGGCCTAGTCTGTATAACTTGAGACCTATTGGTTTTTCTTTTTCACAGAGTTGTCACCATTGTCGCAATATTACAAAAATTTACTGGGTGGTCACTGTGTGATAGGCACTGTGCCAAGAGCTTTACATGAAGTAACTATTCAATACTCACAGTAGCCCTTCAAAGTAGGTTTTATTGTTATCTCTGGTTTACAGCTGAGGAAGCAGAGAATCAGGAGCATAAATGACTTATTTAGGGACATATAACCAATAAGTGTTACAATAGACATTTGAATTTAGGCAGTATAACCTCAGAGTTCACAAGTCTCTTACCCTTCATATTATACTGCCTTCTTATAATGATAGATAACATTTATTGTGAACTTATGATGAGCCAGGCACACAGTATAGTTAGCCATATTGCATTCATTAATTTATTAAATCATTTCGTCAGCTCTTGAAGACAGGTGACATTATTTTTCTTTTACAGGTGAAGAAACTGAGTGAGGCTTAGAGAAAATAAATAGTCTTTAAAGTGATTAAAGTGATTCCCCTAGTAAGTAGCAGAGAGAATTTTTAACTCATATCCTCAACCATTACGCCATACTGTACCAATAAAGGACTAAAAACTAACAGAAAAGTTGATCTATGGGTTTCTACAGCCACAAGCAAAAATAATACCTTTATTCCTACTGCTTGCAGGACCTATTAACTGGAAGATGTTGGGCTGTATCATCAATATCCATAATTTATGTATAGTTATTCCTGGGATTAAAAATGGTGGGAATTCCTAAAAAGCAGGGAAGCAATACATTTTTTCAAGAGAATTGGTTTACCAAAAAATGACAGACTATTTTGCTAGAAGTAGCACTAAGAAAGGGTGGAATAGAAGGTGGTATACCCCTAGGAAAAGTGAATATAAATAAATATGTATTACAGTGGAAACAGAAACATGGCAAAAGAAAATGTGAAGCAGGGGATTGCACTGTTATAATGCCACTTCTCCCCCACCTCCCCCACCTCCCCTGGAAAAAAAAAAAAAAAAAAA
>NW_016822827.1:37905-40205 GCF_001698545.2 Rhinopithecus bieti | reverse complement strand
TAAAGAACTTTTTTATTATGGTAGAATTTGTTAAAATAACATAGACATGCTTTCATTGGTCTAGCAGTCCTATGCTAAATTAAAATAAGGATCAAGAAGCTTTAACTTTACTTAAACACTGGCATGCTGTTCTCAGTGACTTAGTTAATACTGTGAAAAGACATTAAAATCTCAAATACACACAGACTCACAGATATGTGGGAAACTATGAGTGTGTGTGTGTGTGTGTGTGTGTGTGTGTCTATATGTATATGTACATATATACATGTTTTTTGAGATGGAGTTTCGCTCTTGTCACCCAGCTGGAGTGCAATGGTGTGATCTTGGCTCACTGCAACCTCTGTCTCCCAGGTTCAAGTGATTCTCCTGCCTCAGCCTCCCGAGTAGCTGGGATTACAGGCTCCTGCCACCATACCCAGCTAATTTTCTCTTTTAGTAGAGACGGCATTTCACCATGTTGGCCAGGCTGGTCTCGAACTGCTGACCTCAGGTGATCCATTCCCTCTCAGCCTCCCAAAGTGCTGGGATTACAGGTGTGAGCTACCACGCTCAGCCACTATGAGTGTATATTAAATGTAAATTGATATTAAATCCCAGGAGGATAGGGTCAGAAACCTAGGCTGTAGGGTGGCATCAAGTACTACAATTTTACAGGTAAACACACGCGCACACACACACACACACACACAATGAAATATCATTCAAGTTCATTATTTGAAGCAGTCATGTGGATATTACTTGCTGCCAAATCAATGTATAATTCCAGTTTCTCTAGAAAACTGGGTTTTCTATTATATAAAAGACTACAACAGTGGAAATAGTCTGATTCATTCACAATCACACACACACACACAATCATTTATGGGCTGAAGATGTACGTGTTTTACCATGGCCTTCACATGCCCTTCAGAAGGAAATGAATTTTGGGGAGAAACAGTTATTTTCTATTAAGTCAAGTTCTATATGGTCTGAGTTTAAGGCAAAGAGTTAAGCTGAATATGGAAATTAAAGCCAATTTATCAAAGCATATTTTAAAAGACTTTCTTGTTAATACTAGAGTTTGGGCTGGGAAATTTCTGCTTCTTAACATACTGGTGTTAGTAGGGATTTAGAGTTTGCTACCAGGCTTCTCTTGGAATATTCTTCCATTGGCACAGCCCTAGAGATGCTAACTTTGAAAATGGGATTTGACTGGCAGCCCCTGACACAGCCATTCTTGAATTTCCGCTAAAGTATCTATGAAGACATAGAAAACGATGAGAGCGCACAATGTTGATAATTTGGATTGACAGTAAAATTATTGCCAGAACCAGGGAGAATTTTCTACTAGATGAAAATCAGGAAGAAGTAGATTGAAAAGTACAATCAGCGAACCACTCATACTATGCTGCTAGAAATTTGGTAAGCCAATATATCCTAATGTAAATGACGAGTTGATGGGTACAGCAAACCAATATGGCACATGTATACCTATGTAACAAACCTGCACATTGTGCACATGTACCCTAGAACTTAAAGTATAATAAAAAAAGAAAAAAAATGAATAGGTCCAAAAAAATCTCGTCTTTGCTCCCATGCAGTCTAAATCATGGTTCCAAAACACACTTTCTATACCCAGCAAAACAAGGAGTGGTTGTCTTATTGCATGGAAAGTACTTTTTTAGATAGATAGAAGGCTGGACACCAAACCCTAAAATATTGCCCTTTCCTTATATATGCTTGAGCACTAATACTTTCAGCAAATAATTAGAGGAGAAGACAAATGAAAGTGTCTTTGGGATTTCTAATATGAAGTAGTGGTAAATCATCTTCAAAGTTCAATCCCCAAAACATACTGCTGTAAGTGGGAGCAAAGAACCTTGGTAGGAAGGTATTCTGGATATTCTAGTTTTGCATGTACTCATCAGTTCTGATTATCAATAAATCAGTCAGTCGGGTCAGGAGAGGATCCAATCTTAGTCCAAAGAAGGTGTATTCTTGAAATCAAGTTAGACACCAAGAACAGACAGTTGAAAATATGAGATAATACATCAGTCTATTGTCCCGTTGCGTACTTGAGAAGGGGATTTATCTAAAACCCAGTTTGAGCTTAACCTAGGACAATTGTTGTCTCCTAACTATTGGCAAGCATGGGATCAAGATAGATTGAAACTCCTTTGAAAATAAACAGTGAAAGAAAAAACAATGTGGAACATATGGAAAATCTGCAAATGGGCTAAAGGCAAATTATTTTGGAGATTTCCAGAAAGAACACATTTATAGAAATGGGTTTTAAAGGAATTGGAAAAGATTAGAAATTG
>NW_016822827.1:32616-35788 GCF_001698545.2 Rhinopithecus bieti | reverse complement strand
TTCAATTCTGTATTAATTTTATTAGTAAAAATTCCAGTTGTTTTAAATTCCATTACTTTGCACATCAATTTGAACATTTATTTCAAATATTTATTACGGCCAATTGTAGTTCTTTCTCTATGAATTGCCCATGTGTGACTTTTGACATGTTTTTTGGTTTTATAATCTCAGCCATTTCATTAAGACTTGGAAAATCCTATATAATCTAAAGATATTTGCATATTAAAAACAAAAGGAAAACTTTGTTATAAAGTGTGCCAAAGTTTACAATATTTTTGGCCAGTGAAACCAGAGAGCATAATTTTTATGGCAGCAAGAAAATTGAAAGAAAGCTTCATTGAACAATATATGTTTTCCTCTTGGGAGAATTTGTGACTTCTAGCTGAGGCTTTCCTTCAAACATGTGAAAATTAACATATCATCTGCTTTATCCATAAATATACTCTTCAGTGGTAATTTTCACTTGTAAAGTGTGCCATACTTGCAGAGCCAAAATTTTTTTTTTTCCATTTATTCTGTTCTCCTTTCTTAGTAGGCACAGAATGGACTGGACACTTTCCAAGACTGAAATTCAGTATGATCTTACAGGATCTCAGTTCTTGGAAACTTTGTTAATGTGCATGTAACTATTGTGACAGGGCAAGAATGTAGTCTAGTAAGAGCATAAAATTCTAGATTTAGGTGTCCTTGGCTCTGTTTTCTCAAGTTTTGTCAACATCTTCCATGCATGTATTCAGAACTAAAACCTCTGTCATTGCTCTTACTGGGGCAATGTATATCTGTTCTTCTACAGTTGAGCTGCCTTAACCTCTATAGTTTCTACCAAGCTCAAACTTGTCCACTGAAAGCGTGTTCTACACCAGGCATAGCTAATGTTGTGTTGTACATTCATTGATACCATGCTTTTCCCTCCCCTTTCAAAAGCACCGTTACCTGTCTTCTCCCATTTAATTCCCTGTCAAATTTATTTCCCTTCTCCTGTTCCAAAAGACAAAGCCATATACCAGCCAAGAGCGTCCATCCAAGAGTATTTTTCAAACTGTGGGTTATGACCCATTCCCAGATTATGAATTCAATTTAGTGGTTTGCAACCAGCACTTTAAAAATGACACAGAATATATCAGGGTGTATCACATATAGGAAGGCAAGTACTTTTTCATGAAACAAACAGGAGTGTACTGGGTCCAACCTAAGGTGTATTTTGTTCTATGGGTGAAGGTCAAAAATGCTTGAGAAACAGTGCTATAAAGCACACTTCAGGATGCAAGATATAGATTTAGAGCTAATTTAAATTAGATTTAATTTAAAGGTACCAGCTGCCCTGGGTACCAATCTATAGAAGCAAAAATATTTCACAGGTACTAAAATATCACTGGAGATATAAGCAGATGGAGAAAATTGCATTTACCAGACACTTAAGTAGGAAAGTGGTACATGTGATAAGGTAGATGAATTGGTAGACTTGTATTGCTTAGAGCAGAGAGACTGGGCTCTGCCTCCAGTGATCTTTCTTTTCTCCATGTACTTTCTCCATCTCTGCATAGGGCTCAGCCTGCTTCTTCAATAGATGTTGGACAAATATTTTTAAACATATGGTTTGAAGAGGTACCAAATTACTAACCTGCTGAGTTTGCTCATATGTCTTGACTCAAGTCTGTATAGACCTTTAATTGAGAGGGGAAAATGCTATTGTAAGAAATGTATTTATTAGGATAGTAATAGCTGCTGTAATAAGTAAATCCTCAAATTTCAGTGACTTTGCACAATACAAAATTACTTCTTATTCAAATAACGGTCCATTATCCATTACAGGTGTCAACAAGTAAGTGAGTAGCTTTCCTCCAAAAGATGATTCAGGAAGCTCGGTATCTTCCATGCTGTGACTTTCCCATAGGGCTTTCAGAGTCTTCTGTATCTAGCCCAAGGATGGAAAAGGAGAGAGTAGAGAAGACATACCCACTTACTAAAAACTCCCATTTGAAAGTGATACCCATCACTTCTGTTCACATTCCATCGGCAAGAATTGTTTACTTGGCCACACCTGGATCCAAGGATTGGCTGGGAATTGCAGTATCTGACTAGGCAACTGCCTTCCAACAACATCACTACATTAAGGCATGGGGAGTGGGTGGCAGGCATGAATTTTTGATGAACATCTGGCTGTTGCAGTCACAACAAGTTATAATATCAATCAAGGTGTCTCTAGAAATTGTCAACACAGAATTTGGAAAGATATTGCTCCTCCCCTTACCATCTTTAAGCTCTTTTGCAGTGTGGCAGGGTTATGTTGATCACTGATGCATTTATACGTTTTTGTATAAAAGTAAGCCGTTTCATTTTCTATCTTACTAAAGTAGTGATTTGGACATCTTTACATTTAGCTGCATATTAGTTTTAGTTTAAAATGAATGTAGTTGGCAAGCATGAAGTATATAAGATAGTAAATCCTAAATTACAGGCAACCACCTCATTTATTCAGCTGCTGATTTCCATTTGGTTGTCCAGACACAGCACTTTGCATTATATGATTTGTGATATCTGGATGCAAATGGCTTTAAGTTTTGATTAAACACAAAGCTTGAAAAGGTTTAAACAGTAAGCCAGTAATATTGAAAACATTGCAATCTGGTTTAGATAAGCAATCGTCTGAATGAATTGGATATAAAAATATTTATTTTGGGCAGGAAGCACTTGTTCAGAAATTTCTCTTATGATGTGACTTATTTAAGCTTCTGGATATCAAAATAGTTCATAATTAGGGATAAAAATTGTTGGCAAAGACATTACTGCTTTATTAGCATTCTTGTCCAATATCAATATGGTGCTATTATTTGATTATTGCTTTATCTTTTAGTCTCTGATAATCAGGACAAAATATTGAAATTTGGAATCTTCTAATAGCAATTAGTGTTTTCTTCAAGATACCTGTCAACAGTGTGTGACAATGGAATATTGTGTTGCCTGTGTCTGAAATGCAGTGTGCAAATATCTTCAATATTATGAATGCAGATTTGTTAAATTACTGGTGATAAAAATGACTGTGCTTCACTGAAATGATTCTAATTCTAAATTTATATAATGAATTATTCACTCTTCTTTCCCTTTTGTTTTCTGCTCTAGTGTAGTGAGCAGATTAATTAAGTGCTAATATTAAATTCACTAGAGTATACAA
>NW_016822827.1:25391-28796 GCF_001698545.2 Rhinopithecus bieti | reverse complement strand
TGCTTCCAGTTTTTGCCCATTCAGTATGATATTGGCTGTGGGTTTGTCATAAGTACCTCTTATTATTTTGAGATACATTCCATCAATACCTAGTTTATTGAGGGTTTTTAGCATGAAGGGGTGTTGAATTTTATCAAAGGCCTTTTCTGTATCTATTGAGTCAATCATGTTGTTTTCGTCATTGGTTCTGTTTATGTGATGGATTACATTTATGGATTTGCATATGTTGAACCAGTCTTGCATCCCAGGGATGAAGCCAACTTGATCGTGGTGGATAAGCTTTTTGATGTGCTGCTGGATTCGGTTTGCCAGTATTTTATTGAGGATTTTCGCATCAATGTTCATCAGGGATATTGGTCTAAAATTCTCTTTTTTTTGTTGTGTCTCTGCCAGTCTTTGGTATCGGGATGATGCTGGCCTCATATCATTCTCATTTCTATCTACAGATTCCCTTGGTGATCTTATCCAGTTTCATGGTTTTAAGCATGTTTATGTTGATGACTCCATAATTTGTGTCTCTAGACCAGTCATCTCTCCAGAGCTCCAGACTTATATAACCAACTTGACTACTCATTGTTTCCATTTGGATGTCTAATAGATATCTCATAGTTAACATTTCCCATTTGGATGTCTAATAGATATCTCATAGTTAACATTTCCCAAACTAAACTGATCTTGCTTCCAAATCCTGATTTATCCCAAATTTCCTTCTCAGTTAATGACTAATCTATCTTTTCTGTTTCTCCAGTTAAAATCTTTGAGTCACCTTGATTAATCTTCTTTCATATTTCAGGCATGCTAACCCCGTTAGGGCTTTTACATTGTTTCCCCTACCTGGAATGTTCGTCCACTGATATGCATATGATTGCCCCCGCCTTCTCCTTCTAGTCTTTGTTCAAAAGTCACCTTCCTTCTTAGTGACAGCCACATCAACCACACCACTTAAAATTGCAACTACTCAGAACCAGTGATCCCCTGCCTACTCTTTTGTTTCTGTAAAACCATCATCTGACGTACTATACAATTTACTTACTTATCATGTTCATTTTAAACTCTTTCCCCATTGGAATGCAAGTTTCAAGAGGGTAGAGATTTCTGACTAGTTTGTTCACTTTATGTATATACTGTGCCAGAAATTATGACTGGCACATAGCACAGGATTAGCACTCAATAAATATTATTTGTTCAATAAACAAATAATACTATGCCAGGAAATAGTTTATATTATTTTTAGTGACCCTAAAAGTGGCTCCTCATGTGTGGAAGTAGCTGATGTGGATTTACCAAAACAAACAAACAAAACACATCCTTTTATAGGATGCATGGTGTGTGTTTTCTGACCAAACTAATGTACAATTTATGACAATCACCAAGCAGCTGTTCTTTAACAATATGCCCTCTATTGACAACCATTTCCAACTCTAAATACCAAAGAGTACTCTTTATCACTTTCTAAAAACATTTCGATTATTTATACCTCCTCTAATAGAAAAGCAGGAACGCCTTTCATTTCTGGATTTTTCTCTTCTTTCTTTTCTAAACATCTCCTCTAGAGTAAAATCAAGGACATTTTGTATGAAAATTTGGATTATAATAACATTTAATTATCACCCATATTTCACATTGAGTGTGTTTTTAAAAATTTCTTACGACTTTGTTCTCTTCTCAGGATTAAAATGTCTCTGAAAATAGATTGTTTACAGCCTAGCAAAGAAAGCAAAATAATATATGTGTACAATTAGCACAAATTGATCTTGCTATGAGAACTTTAATTTCAGAATTTGAGATTTAAATGACTCTTCTATTTAAATTGTCAACCTCAGAGTCTCATTAGTCTAAATTTTACATTTAATTTATGAAGACAATGCTGCCTCTTTAGAACTGGCACATATACTCTAAGTTATATGATGTCTAGTGGGAAATACTGGTTTAGGATTCCTTTGCCTAGGCCTTATTTTCAGCTATTTCATTAACTTATTATATGATCTTAGACTAATTATTTAATTTCTGTGCCTTGGGATTTTTTATTCTAATAATTCAGAGAAATATTCCTCTTCTGTATATATCTTAGAGGAGACATTAATGTGTGCTGGACGGAGCATAGGTTTCTGAGTCATAAAGACCTGGGTTGAAATTCTGCCTCAGCTACTAACTAACTTTGTGGCTTTAGGGGAGTTAATGTCACTGATCCTTATTTCTGTTAACTGTAAAATGGTGATAAGACCTATTTTAAAAGGTTGTAAGGAATAGATAAATAATTTGAAAAGTAATTGGCATATGTCCAGTACAAATCCTGGTTCTCTGCCTGCTCTTTCTCTTCCACCTGCCTCTATCCTGGCTGTAAAAGGTGGTTGGAGCATTACATTTTACATATGTATAAAGTGCCTGTCATTTAGTGGGTACTTAATAAATGCTAGTTCAGTTGGCTGTCATATAAGGTAATTGAGGTTACTAAATAAGGAAGGTTGAATAGTATAATGGTGGGAAAGAAAATGAGGCAAATGACAAAAAAAGTTTAAAGAAAAACGTAAGAACTTAGTAATATACTGTTGGTTTGAGAATGTTCACCTTCCCAAATGCCTAAAATATTTAATAAAGTCTCTATACCATGGATAAGACTCTTATCCTGCTGAGCCCTACATTTTTACAAAGGTTTCATAAGATAGATAATATATACTCATAACTAAGAAAATGTTTAAATGATCAAATCCAGTACCTTGCCCAACAGGTTTAGCAATCACCGCATTATCTGCTGCTAATTAGAATCAAGTGTATGGTATACAGGGCTCACTGACTTCTTTGGAAATAAGAATCTTAGGGCAATGTGTGTCTTTATAAATGGGTACCAGTTAATTTTAATAACTTAATATATGCCTTCTTTTACATGCACCCAAAGTAAAATGTATAGTGTATATGAATAATACATATAAATGTTTGCTAATGCTCAACAAGACAAAATTTTACAATAGGTCAATGAACAGGTTCATTGATTATGGTCCTATTGTAATAAGTATATATTATTAACACATCCTTCTTTGATGTGATTCGCTATTAGTCATGGGTGAGTGTTAATGTGCTCCAAACTATATAGACCTTTTTTGAACTTCATGCAACTCACTTTCTTTTTTTTGTTGTTGTCTTAGGTTGGAATAAGATGGGTACATGATTTTTTTTTCTTTTTCAAGATTATGAAAGTAGTCATATTTTTAAAGAAAAAATCATAAATATGGCTTCATAAGATGGATGCTGATTTAATATTTTTAATTAAATTTAAAATTACAATAAACAATTATATAACATTTGCTACAGTTCCAGATCTAAGATTCAGAAAAACTCTATTTGTGAAAATAAATTGATATGACATGTGATAAAACCCCATTACCAAAAGGGAAATGAATAGGCAAG
>NW_016822827.1:17918-23678 GCF_001698545.2 Rhinopithecus bieti | reverse complement strand
TTTTTTTTTTTTTTTTTTTTTTTTTTTTTTTTTTAGTCTTCAGCAACTCCAACATTGCAGGAACGTGTGGTTACCTCCCATGGCTACCACACTGAAAGGTTACTTTCATCATTTACTTTGTTCATGGCAGAGAGGTTACAGAAATGAGGAAGTCTTAGCCCTCTCCTCAAGGATGTTGTAGTCTATTTGAGAAGATTAACAAGTCAACAAGTACATATTTACAGTGTGGTGAGTGCTCTTATAGAAGAAAACACAGATGCTGTGGAAAATCAGAGGAAAATAACATAACTAAGTTAGAGAATCCTTTATAAATTGGCATAAGCATATATTTGGATAGATAAGTTCTGAGATATGCATGCCACATATCCTACAGTATCTACGTTTACAAGTCATATTTTGGCATCCTCTTGAGTGGATAAACCCTTAACTAAACATTCCAGATATTAAAACAATATGAAATTGTTTTGTTTATTCCAAGGAATTCATGCACTCAGGCTCAGAAAGAAGGTTGAGCAACTTTATTTGGCTTCTTTCTTATTCCCTGAAGCCAAGCTAACTGGCTTAGTATACAATGAACAATGAATCAAGAAAATAGTGGTAAGTTTCTAGATGGAACAAAGGTATTCATTATTATGAGTATAAATATTTTTTCTTTTATCAACTATTATCAACATAATGCATGTTCTAATATGTTCCTGATTTTTCTGGTGACATGAATCATAAATTTAGTCACTCTAATCAACAAGCCTGGCAACTTGGACACTGGCATATCTAATATATATTTTTGTGGCAAAACTCAAAATCCCACTTTCTTTTTCTTATCCATTTCTCTTTTTTACACTTTATTTGGGATGACTATTCTTCTTGGACAGTGAATTGAAGGGTAGTGAGGAGGTTAGAAGTTAGACTGTGTTCCAGACTCACAAAATTAGGCTATAGAAATCAAAAGTGTCCAGGGACAGTTATGCTGAAGACAGATTGAAGCGATATTCTTTCTTTCTGCCCTGGGCCAATAGGTCCAATGGAATTAATTCAGCTGTCCAGCTATATTTAAAAATGTCATGTAAGTAAAATGGATGCAAAGAAAAACTGTGTTATCTTGAAAGCACTCCATAGATAAAGCATGCATTTTACAGAGCAGACATTGACTCTAGAGAAAAGGAAAATCACTGTGATTTTTAATCATTAATTATAATAACTCTTCAAATAATAAATAAGCAACATGGGGAAGTAATTTTCCCTTCCTGCCATCATTACCTAAAAAACCATAGATGTTTTGAATTATGTGATCAATTCAATTCATTACATATTTCTTGAAGGTCTGTTCTGTGCTATGTGCTAGAAATATAGTGACACACAAGACAGACATAGTTTCTCTCCTCATGGAGCTTCAAGTCTAATAGGCAAGACAGATATTGCACTAGTAGTTCCAGATTTCCCTCTTTTCTTCTTTTCTTTTCTTTTCTTTTCTTTTTTTTTTTCTTTTGGAGACAGGGTCTAGCTCTGTAGCCTAGGCTGGAGTGCAGTGGTGCAGTCATAGCTTACGCAATCTTGAAGGGCTCAAACGATCCTCCTGCTTCAGTCTCACAAGTAGCTAGGACTACAGGCACTGACCACCACAACTGAGTAATTACAGGTTTAGTGACCACTAGGGTATGAAAGTGTAAGATGGGTGGGCTAATTTAACCTTGGAGCAAGTAGATGTGGCCATGTTGCAGGGCAGGCAAGCTCCTAAATTGGGGCCTAGCCTGAGAAGGTTTTGCCTTCACTTAGGAAAGAATTCAAAAGGAGCCTGTGGTGGAAGAAAACAGTTTTATTGAGGCAGCAGTGTTACAGCTCAGTGACTGCTCCTGCAGAGCGTGGCTACCCCATAGGCAGTATGTTGAGAATAGCAGCTCAGGAGCAGTACTGCAGTCATATTTACAGCCAGTTTTAATTATATGCAATTTCAGGGGCAGCAGGTTACTCAGAAATTCCTAGAAAAGGGTAGTAACTTCTGGGTGTTGCCATGGTAATGGTAAGCTGTCATGATATTGGTAGGTGTGTCTTGTGGAGAGGTGCTTTCTGTGCCTCTTCCCTGTTTTACCCAATCTTCAATCTGGTCTGGAGTCCTGCCTCTTAGCCAGAGATTCACTTACATTGTGGCTTAGAGATGGGAAAGGCAGAGGAGAGAATAACCAGCCTCTATTCTTAGTAATTGTTAGTATGGCTGAAATATTCCTCAAGGTCACTGGGACACTTTCTTCAGGGGATATAAGGGAAGAACAGTCTCTAGCTATTTAACATGCTTTATATATAGATAGTCCTTTCTAAGCTGGAGAATCTGCTGTTCTTTACACCCCTCTGTCAAGACAACAGAAATTTATTCCAGCTCCCCATTATATATGTTATACTCCCATATACATATATATATAATACTCCCATATACATATATATAATACTCCCATATATATTATACTCATTCATATATATATATATATATATGTATATATATTACTCCTACTCCCCATTCACGGTATCCTTTTCTAGAATGGTTTAACTTTCTAAAAGGATTAGCCCTTACTTATTACTTGGGAACTCTTTTATTATGTTCTCCAAGAATTCTATAGTATTCTCAGACCCAGAACAATGTCTTTATCCTTCTTCCATTTGGTTTTAAAAGCTTCTCTCCCAGCAGGAAACACAAAGAGTTAAATTTGGATTCAACCACTTCTATAGCTCATCCACTGAGCGTCTTCCATGCCAAACAGTGCATCATCAATAGGAGTCAGACTTCCCTATTAGTTAAAAATGACCAGAGAATGTGAAAATAATTTGGAAAAAAAATGGGGGTGGGAACTGTGAAATCAAAAGTATTTGTTTTGAAATGTAACCAAAATGATCCAAAGTTGCTTTCTGGGGTGAAAGGAAGTGTATAACAAAGAGTTGGAGATCAGTACGTTTTTATTTGCTCCACAAGTATACTATAGAAAACATGGTAAACTGTCTCTCAGGATATATTTGAGTGCTTGCCAAAATTCAAAAGAGCCTGATCTGTTCTGTTGTGGCCCAGCTAAAGGGCATAGAGGAGAGTCCTCCTTTACCTTCACTCACAGCTTTTGCTGACTTGGCAGATAAAGGGCACCCCTGGAATATGCTGAATTGAGGAGGGAGATCTGGGTCCTAACAGTCCCAGTAGCACTACTGACTGACACTAATCCTGATTAACTCACTTCCCTTCTCTGGGCCTCAATTTCACCATCTGTAAAAACAAGAGGGGCCAGGTGTGGTGGCTCAGGTCTGTAATCACAGCACTTTGGGAGGCCGAGACAGGTGGATCACTTGAGGTCAGGAGTTTGAGACCAGCCTGGCCAACATGGCAAAACCCCGTCTCTAATAAGTGTGTGTGTGTGTGTGTGTGTGTGTGTGTGTGTGTGTGTGTGTACACCAGGTGTGGTGGCACATGTCTGTAATCTCAGCTACTGGAGAGGCTAAGAGAATTGCTTGAACCTGCGAGGTGGAGGTTGCAGTGAACCAAGATGCGCCACTGCACTCCAGCCTGGGCAAAAGAGTGAGATTCCTTCTCAAAAAGAAAAACAAAACAAAACAAAACAAAGCAAACCCAAGAGGGTTCATCTGTAATTTTGTGGCTTTCTTCATAGCAGTAGGCATTCTATGGAGGCACCATTAGGAGAAATTCCGGTGGCCAAGGGTTTGCCGCTGACGTACATACTCTGTCATTTTTTCTCAATAAGAGCAGCTCTGGTTTTCTCTGCTTTTGCGTTTTCACCTTCACATACAATATCATTTGACCAAAGAGGTTCATAGCTTAAAAAAATTGTAAACCATTGTATTAGATGATTTTTAAGAACTATGACTTTTGCTGGCTTTAGGTATCCTACTCTAAGGGGCTCTTATGCTGCTGGATAGTTGAGAATATCAGTTCATATGGGTGGAGGCTTAGCTAGAAGGTGCTAAAAACATACCTGAAGCCCTAAAGGGTTATAATTTCCCCTTCTTGCATGTATATTTGCTGCTCCTGAATTAAGATATGACAATAGTAAAAAGTGGATGGTCCTTTTGGGTAGATATACCCAGAGGGGTTTCCCCATGAATGAAGTGGGCAGAGCTAACAGTCTAAGCCTGAAATGGTGCATGCTAAAGAGTAGAAGCACCAAGGGTGTCAAACACTGGTGCTGTCCACTTCCACAGTGTGCTAGGAAATGCTTCAAGCTAGGTGTTCTGAATGCAAAGTCCCTGGAATTAATGGAGGACACAGCCTTGGAAAGCTTTGAGTTTATAGGGGAGTTGTCCTCTTTTCCTTGGATGGGATCAGGGCAGGGACACCCATGCTGAAGAACTATCAAGGAAGGATAGCACCTGAGGGTCAAAGGATTAAGAGGCAAGCTGGGGATTCAGAGGGAGGGAGGCAGATACTGCCTTTATGAACCCATTCCACCTGATTATAGTATAATTGGATTTTGAGGGACCTCAAGATCCATGGAAACATCCCACTTGCTTTTATTTGGGATTTTCACTATCAGAAACTGGCAATTTGGGAACTTGACTTTATATTAGTTTTATTATTGCAATATTTTCTTTGGTTTCCTCTTCATTTTGCTAAAGTTTATTTTGAAAATGTCATATCCCTTGTTATTTTTCCAAGGCGTATGACTTTCTTTAGGAATATCCAAGGCAGGTCTGTCATCACTGGTGTGTGGCCTGTGTTATTGGTTGGTTTAAATGCTCTTCTGGGCTGGGCACAGTGGCTCATGCCTATAATTCGAGCACTTTGGGAGGCCAAGGGAGGAGGAGAAGATCTCTTGAGCTCAAGAGTTAGAGACAGCCTGGGCAACATAGCAAGACCCCATCACTATTAAAAATAGAAATAAAAAATTATCTGGGTATGCTTGTGCACACCTGTAGTCCCATCTACTCAGGAGGCTGAGGCTGGAGAATCGCTTGAGTACAGAATGTTAAGGCTGCAGTGAGCTATGATTGCACCACTATATTCCAGCCTGAGGTGACAGAGTGGGACCCTGTCTCAAACTAAATGAATGAATGAATGAATGCACTTCTGTCACTATCTTGAAATTCTTAATAAGTTTTGAACAAAGGATCTTGACTTTTTTTTTTTTATTATACTTTAAGTTCTAGGGTACATGTGCACAATGTGCGGGTTTGTTACATATGTATACATGTGCCATGTTGGTGTGCTGCACCCATTAACTCATCATTTACATTAGGTATATTTCCTAATGCTGTCCCTCCCTCCTCCCCCCTCCCCACAATAGGCCCTGATGTGTGATGTTCCCATTCCTGTGTCCAAGTGATCCCATTGTTCAATTCCCACGTATGAGTGAGAACATGTGGTGTTTGGTTTTCTGTTCTTGCAATAGTTTGCTGAGAATGATGGTTTCCAGCTGCATCCATATCCCTACGAAGAACACGAACTCATCCTTTTTTTATGGCTACATAGTATTCCATGGTGTATATGTGCCACATTTTCTTAATCCAGTCTGTCACTGATGTTCATTTGGGTTGATTCCAAGTCTTTGCTATTGTGAATAGTGCCACAATAAACACACGTGTGCATGTGTCTTTATAGCAGCATGATTTATAATCCTTTGGGTATATCCCCAGTAATGGGATGGCTGAGTCAAATGGTATTTCTAGTTCTAGATCCTTGAGGAATCGCCACACTGTTTTCCACAATGGTTGAACTAGTTTACAGTCCCACCAACAGTGTAAAAGTGTTCCTATTTCTCCACATCCTCTCCA
>NW_016822827.1:4340-14580 GCF_001698545.2 Rhinopithecus bieti | reverse complement strand
CTGTAAAGGATTTTATTTCTCCTTCAGTTATGAAGCTTAGTTTGACTGGATATGAAATTCTGGGCTGAAAATTCTTTTCTTTAAGAATGTTGAATATTGACCCCCACTCTCTTCTGGCTTGTAGAGTTTCTGCCGAGAGATCTGCTGTTAGTCTGATGGGCTTCCCTTTGTGGGTAACCTGACCTTTCTCTCTGGCTGCCCTTAACATTTTTTCCTTCATTTCAACTTTGGTGAATCTCGCAATTATGTGTCTTGGAGTTGCTCTTCTCAAGGATTATCTTTGTGGCATTCCCTGTATTTCCTGAATTTGAATGTTGGCCTGCCTTGCTATGTTGGGGAAGTTCTCCTGGATAATATTCTGAAGAGTGTTTTTCAACTTGGTTCCATTCTCCCCGTCACTTTCAGGCACACAGTAGATTTGGTCTTTTCAAGTAATCCCATATTTCTTGGAGGCTTTGTTCATTTCTTTTTACTCTGTTTTCTCTAAATTTCTCTTCGCCCTTCATTTTATTCATTTGATCTTCAATCACTGATACTCTTTCTTCCAGTTGATCGAGTCAGTCACTGGAGCTTGTGCCTTTGTCACGTAGTTCTCATGTCATGGTTTTCATCTCTATCCATTTGTTTATGGACTTCTCTGCATTGATTTTTCTAGTTATCCATTCTTTCATTCTTTTTTCAAGGGTTTTAGTTTCTTTGCGCTGGTTATGTAGTTCCTCCTTTAACTCTGAGAAGCTTGATTGACTGAAGCCTTCTTCTCTCAACTCATCATAATGATTCTCCGACCAGCTTTGTTCTATTGCTGGTGATGAGCTGCATTCCTCTGGAGGGGGAGATGTGCTCTGATTTTTTGAATTTCTGGCTTTTCTGCACTGCTTTTTCCCCATCTTTGTTGTTTTATCTCCCTTTGGTCTTTGATGATAGTGACGTACCGGTGGGGTTTTGGTGTGGGTGTCCTTTCTGTTTGTTAGTTTTCTTTCTAACAGTCAGGACCCTCAGCTGCAGGTCTGTTGGAGTTTGCTTGAGGTCCACTCCAGACCCTGTTTGCCTGGGTAACAGCAGTGGAGGCTGCAGAAGATAGTATATTGCTGAACAGCAAGTGTTGCTGTCTGATTCTTGCTCTGGAAGCTTTGTCTCAGGGGTTTACCCACCTGTGCAAGGTGTGAGGTGTTAGTCTGCACCTCAGTTGAAAATGCAGAAATCACCCATCTTCTGTGTCACTCACGCTGGGAGCTGGAGGCTGGAGCTCCTTCTATTCGACCATCTTTGGTGCCCCTTCTGGCTCTTCAATTTTGTACCAGGCTCCACAAATTATGTAGCCAGTCCTTGTCCTTGGTATCCATTTTATCCTAATTTTACTAGGTTATATGTTTCATGGGTGGTACTATGGAGAAAAATGGACAGAAAGGGAGTGATGTGTTTTCTTCTAAGCCCCAGGTATCCAGAGTGTCACTGAACCTGACTACCAGGTTAGACTGCCTGGAAATTGATATAGTCCTGGTATTCAGGACTAGGGGTGGAATGTTAAGCTCCAGAGGCCTAGGTATAGTCATTTCTGGGTTGCTGCTTAGGTAATTCATGTGTATCACATGGGAATTATTTTTAAGGCGCCACATGTGAACTCTTTTGTAAACCTGGCCACAGAAGCAGGGCAGATAGAGTGCTGGGTAAAGAGCATCTATTGCTGCAACTAGATAAGAAAAAAGAACCCCTTTAGTAGCTTCCTACCACTCTGGAATGCTACACACAATACAGTTTGGTAAGTGAATGCTGGCATGTGCCTTGGGCTCCTTCTTAGGAGAGGTACTAATGCACTATAAAAATTATTTAATTTTCATTGTTTATAGCCTTCTCATCAAGCCTTCAGGATGAGGACTAATACGATTTCAGTGCTGTGGGTTTCAGAGAGAAGAAATCTATCTTAGGCTTAGCAACCTGGGGGTAAGTGCCAAGCTGATAAGCATGGCAGATTAAAAGCCCATTTTACCTAGACATATTGGCACCAATAGTGTTGTTGGTGATTGTCTCATCATCACTAGGATACACTGAGGCATTCACCATGAGAAATACTGTGTCTCCTTTCTTTTCACAGGGTCTCCGTGGAATTAGTAACAAGGGGATGCTGGTTTTATGGGGGCAGTATGTGGATGTAGGGAGTTTTAAGAGAAATTAGCTGCTAGTCAATAACCAGGGCTTTGCTTGTACCTCTCCTGATCAGATGAAGAATCATCTCTTTTTCTCTTGGTCTGTTAAAAAAAATTCCAAATAAAGCATGAACACCCTAACTTCTCTCATGCTAGGGAAAAAGCCTTAAGAAGGGTAGTACGTCAGACTAGTGATGCCCATTTGTGTTAGCCTTTGTTATTTGCAGTTTACATTGCCACATCTGGAAATCGGCTATCAGGTGTCGTCTTATTTCTAAGCTGGCTCTTACATTTAAAACAAGTGGAGTTAGTGTATAGGTCTACTGCACGTATTCTTGGTGCTCAGGGACTTATAGTAGTCCCTCACAGTTTACGAAATCAATCTTGCTCTGAGATGGGGGTACCGAGTTTGTAGCATCTCCCTCCTACAGTCATTTAGAGTTATTGATTTGCATGGAAAGAAATGAAAGTTGGAACACATTTTTTTAAAAAATAGACTTTTTTTCTAAGGGCTGTCAGGAAGATATGCCCCTTTTCCAATATTATATGTGCTTGTTTGACTTAGTACATAATTATTAAGGTTTTCTCTGGCATTTGAGGGTACCAATTGGGGATCATGTCCCATGAACACAGTTGACCACATGTGTGCCTTCAGTTGGTGACCATCCACAGCAAAGGGCCTTACCCCTCCAGCTTAAGATTTCATTTACTCTAGCTTGGTAAAATGTTGGGAAATCCCATATTATACCTTCCCTTTGCTTCCGTTGCTCTCCCTGACCAGAATGCCTTTCTCTGTTTTCTTTCTATGTCCAAACCCATCTTTCATGCCTCTCTCACATGCCACTATCTCCATGAAACCTCCTCTAAGGATTTCATCTCAAACTCATCATCCTATCCTTGATATGTTGTATGATCATTAAGCTCTGTACCATAATATTTTACATTTAGTTATCCTGTACCTTAAAGTTATTTTTCTCATTATTTTAAGTCTTTGTAGCCATATAGCTCCTACTGGAAATATATTTATTTGTTTTTTATCCTGCAGAGTACTTGTACCACTTAATAAATACACAATTGATTATTAAGTCAGTGAAAGGGTTCAATCACTAATGGCTTCATTATTAATGTAAATGTTATCTGAGAAGTGCAGCATTTATATCATCAAATTAGCTTGTGAGGTTAACTCTAGAATAGAAAGCTGGGGAATTCTGTTGAAGAAAAAAGGAAAGGAAAACTATCTAAGGTTTTGTTTAGAATAATTATCCAAAAAATTATCATCCTTGTTTTAATATGAGAAAACAGACATAGAGCGGTTAACTGATTTGTGCAGGATTACACACCTAGTAAATAACAGAATGAAAACTTGAACCCAAATCCTTTGACTAAATGCTATGCTCTCTCCTACTGTGAATCATGGCATCCTGGCAATCTTGGGTAGGTAGGTATGGGTTCTTTACTTTTTCTGTGTCATTCTTAAAATGTAGCACCCAGGAGAGTATGGGGAAGGGGAGCAGGGAGAAAAAAGAAATAGCTATCCATTCACATAGAAATTCAAGTACTGGCTAATTGCAATATGTGAATCAAAACACTAATGTTAAGATTTCCTCATTTCCCCCCTCATTCTTACAACTCCTCCCCTTTCCCCATTTTATTTCTCCTCTTCACATTCCACCTTCTCCCTCCTCCCTCCAAGTACCTAATTATAGTTTTGCAAGAAAAATTACAGACTACATACTGCAATATTCACACCTGGAATTTACACTGATTTCATAGTATGAAACTCTGAGTGCCACTTTGCGTTGCATTCCCATAGCAACACCAAATCATAGACTAGGAGAAAGAAAAATCTGAGAACTCAGAATCTACAGCTCCTGAATCTCGTATATTTATGACTTGGCTCTTCCTTGACAAGTTGCCTATTTTTCTAACTTTGTTTTTGAAAAGCAAACACAAATTAAAATGATCCCATTTCATATTTTGATTGCTTTGCATGTGAAAAATGCTTGAAAAGGTGTTGCTCTACAGTAACATTGAAAAAAAGATTTGGATGACAGACAGAAGACTAGGTGTGAAAAAGTTTGTAAAAGCATCCTGAGAACTCTTGTCTCTCACACCTACTACTGTAAAAATCAAAGCAATCCTGGGGCCTCTGGCACATCCTTCTGCCTACAGTGGCCCTCCACTTGCTGACCTGTAGACTCAGAAGAAAGAAGCAGCCAGAGGTCAAACATTGCTGCCTTGAAGTCGGATCACATTTGCGCATTTTAGTTGACCTTCTGGATCCTGAGCCATGGCTTTATTTTGTGCGTCTTGCTTGACCAGAGAGCTGAATTAGCTTTTCAGATTTGTCTGAGTTGCTGGATCCTTTGTTTCCATCCATTCTGTGAAATGATATCTGTTTTTCTGCCAGCCATGTCCTGATACTAAATGCTGGTACTGTTAGCATGACTTGACTCTCCTTAGTATGGGTAATATTTTTCAAGGTTCCTTCCAGGAGTCTCAGTTCAATTGTCATCTCATTTTAGAATTCTTCCCTGACCAATTTATATAAAGTAGCTCCCTCTACCCCATTCCTCCAAGAACTCTCAATTCCACTACTTTGTTTCATTTTCCATAGAATATATGATTATATTATACATTAATTGAGATTCTCTAATGTATTTACTGTTTCAGTGTCTGATCTTCCCCACTGGAATGTAAGAGCAGCAACCTAGTCTGCCTTATATTCAGCACTTTATTTTCAGTTCCTAGCACAATGCCTGGCCCAGAATAGGTACTCAAAAAGTATCTGTTAGATGAATGAATGATGAATGAGTGAATGAATTCTGCAAGTGCTTATTGAATACCTATGATGTGCTTACCACATGATTACCCATTTTGGAAAAGAGACACCACTGGCCTCCTGGAGAGTTTACCAGCAGAAATATCAGATATTAAAAGTCTAATGTATACCTTGTTTTTCTTTGCTTTCTGTCACTGTGGCCTTTACAGCAGTAGCAACTCAGGAACAGTTTCAGGCCTTCACAGGCTGAAATGTTTCCAAGGTGCTCTTCAGAGCTGGAGAGCCCTCACTTCTTTGTTTCTATGTTTCTTGCCTCACTTCTATGTTTCTAGACACCTTGCTTTCTCCTAATTCACTGTTGGACAATCAAGTTATAAAAACATTGACGTAGTTAAGTCTGTTTCCTAAGGTAGGCTCAAAATGATTTTGAAGGTAAGTAAATATACTTGGGAAATTGACAGTCAAAACTTCTTTCATGTGCAACCAAAGGTAAAGATTACTAATACAGTGAAGCTAAGTATATCTCTTCATGGTGACTAAGCTATTTTAGTAATTTTCTTTAGGTTTATTGACTTCTTTATTATAAGAAGCAATGAAAATCTTAAGGAGAAGCATTCACAGGCAAGAGAAAAAAAATAATTTGCCCCAAGTGCAGAGAATAGGAAACTCTAAATCAGCAACTATTACTGATGACAACCACTACAAAGGCCATTTAGTGCATAGCCTATGCTACACCAGGTGCAATGCTAAATGTACTTACTCTAAGGAAAAGGAGGACACTTTAAGGCTGAAACTGAGAGAATTTTATTCTTTCTGTATGTCATTAGGAATTTCCTTTCCTGGGATAAGACACATCAACACCTCAGTGTAGGGACATTGGAAGGTGCCTTTAAAAAAGACATTAGTTGTGCTTTTTAAATTGCTTCTCTCCACAATTCTGGGGTGATTCCTCAATCTCTGCCTTTCTCTTCATAATTCACTCACTTTCTCTGGGCCTCTGCTTCTTCCATTTGGACAATGAGGCTGATGCTATATGCTCTGTCTAATAGGAGCATTGGATGGCTGTTATCTCATTTTTTTTTCTGTCTGATTAATAGTTATACAAATGCTAGGCATTATTTTTGTCATTGTTAGTGGTCATCAATATTTACCTGGGTTTCTTCATCCCTGAGAGGGGCTAATAGTAACCAGTTCATCCCATTACATGTCTCTGCTTGACAGAATCAAATAACTCATGGTCCTTGGGATCTCAGGAGTCAGATATCAAATAGTTTCCCTAATCAAGTAGTATTTTATTTGTGGTGGCCATGTTATTTCAGAAGTGAGATCTGGATTTAATTGAGCTATGACAGAGTTTTCCAGGTTTTAGTAGGGATAGGTTGAGCTTTCCTTTTAGATATTATAAAAATATATTGTCTTCACATTATTTTAGTTAGGAAAAATTTGAATAGTCTTAAGGTAGTACTTAATACTTACATTTGCTCTTCCAACCAAGGAGGTTTCATCATAAATGTAGTTATTCATATGTAATCACATCTCACATAGTAATGATATTTGCATAACAAGAAATAATTTCCTTCAGGAAAGTTGACTATGTCCTGCACACATCAGTATGGCATTGTGGAAAACATTCTGACATCTAGGCATTTCTCATTGACATTAATAGGGTCAATGTCCTCACCTGTCACCACAAATTAGAAGTTACCCCTTGATCTTGTTGTGCCCCGAGGGTAGTAAATAGATTCCATGCCCCAGACCCAAATAAAATATCACCAGTATCTGTTCTCTTCCTTGGCTCAGGTAGTATACGTCCTGAAATAGATGACAGCTTTAAGTTTGGAATACCAATTGGGTCAGAAAATAAGCAAAGTGCCTCATTTTTTGACTCATCCATGCTTACTCTACCTCCATACAAGTATTTTTGACACCAAGTTTCTTTTAATCCTTCTTTAAGAGATTCTTCCTATAAGATTAAAAAATAAACAGAGTACCTTTCCAAATAACAAAACATAAAGGTATCTTTCAAGTACATAGGATTCATTTTCTGAATATACTATAACTTAATAACAGGATGTGCGTGCATGTGTGTGTGTGTGTGTGTGTGTGTGAGAGTGACAGAGAGAGAGAGAGAAGAGAGGGGATAGAGAGATTATGCAATCAGATACTACTCTTTATGGATCTATGATTGGTTTACAAGTACTTTTGATGACCTATGAGATCTGATGGTGTGCACATGTTACTCAAAATTCACTGATTAATTCAGGAAGAGTTTGAAAATTGCTCAATAACTGCTTTTCAGAACTAATATCCATTTATACTCATTTATTTCAACCAATTCCTAAACCAAAGCTTCAGAGAAAAAATCTCCTTTGGCTTTGCCTGAAAAATATGTGTAATTGTTGACTTGTCATTTTATATTGTGTTCCCTGCCTTTATCATGGTACTACATTGTACCAGGGATTTATTTTATTTATTTATTTATTTTGAGACAGAGTCTCACTCTGTTGCTCAGACTGGAGTGCAGTGGCATGATCTCGGCTCACTGCAAGCTCAGCCTCCCGGGTTCATGCCATTCTCCTGCCTCAGCCTCCCGAGTAGCTGGGACTACAGGTGCCTGCCATCACACCCGGCTACTTTTTTGTATTTTTAGTAGAAATGGGATTTCAACACGTTAGCCAGGATGGTCTCGATCTCCTGACCTCGTGATCCGCCCGCCTTGGCCTCCCAAAGTGCTGGGATTACAGGCATGAGCCACTGTGCCCGGCCGATTTACTTCTTATGTACCCAAGAAAAATAAGAAATAGCTCTCTGCCCCTCTCTCCATCTGAATTAACATCAAAGACAAACAGATATGATTTAGTTTAGACAATATGGTGTACTAGATGTCCTAGAAATCCTTATGATAAAATGCCTAGAAATACTGGGAAACATATAAAAAAGTGTTTTTTTCTTTTTTTTTTTTTTTAATTAGAGAAAGGGTCTTGCTCTATTGTTTCCCAAGCTGGAGGACAGTGGTGCAATCATAGCTCACTGCAAGCTTGACTTCCTAGGCTCAAGTGATCCTCCTGCCTCAGCCTCCCATAACACTGGTATTACAGGTGTGAGTCACCAAGCACAGTCAACAAACATTTTACAAAATGCATACCTGCTTTCATAAGAAATTCAGGGAGAACAGCGAGGCACCCCAATCTGCAAACCGAAGAACTAAGGTAACAGTAAAGTTTCAGTTGCCCTGGGAATATTTTTCTATCTCAGTTATCTACCACCGTGGATTTTAGTGGGCTCATAAGGAACAGGAGATGAAGCCTTGTTTCTATACATTGTGTTGATTTGGGATCGTGACTGCCAGTTGAATCTCCTATCCACATAGAAATAGTGGACTAAAAGGTATATATATGGCAAAGAATAAGGAGAGACTAGAAGTATATTAGTTTTTCGTGGCCTGGGCTCTGTGAGGTAAAAATTGTGATACGTGAAAATGTATATATGTAGTCTGCCTTCATGTAGATAAGGATCTTAAATCTGCAACATCTCATATGATCCTGGAAACTTTGAGCAAAGAAATTAACTTAAAGTAATTCCAGATTTGTATCACAACAGGATTCTTGTATGATGCAAAGGTAAACTCTTTTGAAGGATTTCACCTTAACAGGTCTTGCAGGATTCTTAAACATAAAGCCCCATGAACATAAATTCACAAACCAAAGTTATATAAGTGATACTGAAGGAGCATCAGAAGAAACTACAGAATAGCAGTTTTCGACCTTTAAGAACTTCAGATATTGAAATTATCAAATATTAGATTTAACATTTATATTTAAATATATGTATTACTTTATATTTAAAGTATAAAAATAGAATCAGAAACATGAATGAAGGAGAAGATACAATAAAATGATGAGGTATATTTGCAAAAATATCAAATGTATTTTACAGAAGTGAAAAACTCAGTAGATGGATTAAACCGAAGATTAGGCATAAAGAAAGCATTAATGAGCTCTAAGAAAAATCTGGAGAAACTGTCAAAGTGCAGTTCAGAGAAACAAACTCATAAAATATATAGGAAGCATGGAAAATAGAATGAAAAGATTTATCCTATACCTAATTAGAGTTTCAAATGTAAAGAAAAATTAAGATTAGGAGAGAGGTGATATCCAATGAGAAAATGACTGAGAATTTTCTAGAAGTAATGAAAGACATAGCTTCAGAGTCAGGATGCATAATGTATATAATGCAGGAAAAATAAATCATCATCTAGGTACAGAATAATAAAACCACAGAACAGCAAAAGCTAGAAAGAATATAAATTTAAATAAATAGCAATTCAACCTCCATCTCCAAATGAAGTGAAGGAGAAGAAACTAAAAGTAGAAAAAGTTTGGTAAGTGGAAAACGTCAAGTAAATTGGTGAAAAATATTAGTAATCACAGTAATATAAATGGACACATGTGACAAATTGAAAAAATAATTGTTAGATTAGACTTTTAAAATATGCTACTTATCAGACTTTTCTAAAATATAGGGGCAGTAGAAAAACTGAAAGTAAAAGGATGGATAAGTATTTATCAGGCAAATAAATACTAATGCACCCATTACATATCTTCATAGCTATATTATATTTCAGAAAAAATTGACCTTAAGGTTAAAAAAGAAGCATACTAGGAAAAAAAGGACTCTTACATAATGACTAAGAATTCAATTCACTAGGAAGTTCTAACAGTTCTGAATTTGTATTTACTTAACAATACAGTCTCAAAATACATGAAGTAAAAATTGACTAACAGGAAGAATCACACAAATCCACAATCATGGGGGCAGATTTTAATCCACTAGTCAAAGTAATGGATAAATTTAAAAGACAAAAATTGTCGGTGAGAATATGGAATAGAGATCAACACACATTTACAAATTTTAGACGTTGTGGACCATATGATTGTAGAATCTCTTACAGCTACTCAGTTGTGCCAGTGTAGTGTGAAATCAGTGTTAAGATGGAACTTAAATAAATGAACATAACTTTTTCCAATAAAACTTCATTTATGGACACTGAAATGTGAATGTCATATCATTTTCAAGTGTCACAAAATCTACTTTTGCTAATTTTCAACCATTTAAAAATAAGAACTCTTTTTTATGTCACAGGCCAAAAACAGGCAGTTGGCCAGTCTGGGCCCATAGGCTGCAGTTTGTCAATGCCTAATATCCAAGATTTGTACAACAGAATTAATAAGTTTAACTTAGCGAAAAATCTTGCATCTATTTCAAGAACTTGCAATTATTCTCAAGAACATATGGGATATTTACTAAAATTGTC
>NW_016822827.1:0-2304 GCF_001698545.2 Rhinopithecus bieti | reverse complement strand
TTGAGAGATTGTAGACTTAAAAAAATGGAGATGTAAAGCATGTTCATGGAAGACTCACTATGATAATGATGACAGTTCTCTCCACTTAATCTATATATTCAATGCAATTCCAATCAAAATCCCAACAGGGTTTTGTTTTTTGCCTTTTGCTGTGTGTGTGTGTGTGTGTGTGTGTGTGTGTGTGTGTGTGTATGTAAGTAAAAATATAAGCTGATTCCAAAATAAATACAGAAGGAAAAAGACCTCAGGATAGCCAAGAAAATTTTTATGAGGGGACATGGCTTATCAGATATCAAGGCTTATTAGTAAAGTTAGAGTAAATAAGCTAATTCTCTTACATAACAACTAGGCCAATAGAATTCAATATAATATAGACCCAGGAGAAAGTCCTTTCCATATAGAAAAACTTAGTATGAGTTGGCATTGAAAATTAGCTGGGAAAGAACAGGCTGTTCAGTAAATGACACTGGAATCACTGGTTAATACACGTTTAAAAGGGGGTTATCTTGACCTCACACCATACACAAATATAAGTTCCAAACATCTACAAGACCTAAATGTAAAAAAGAAAACCTTTAAAATGTTTAGAACAATGTAAAAGAGACTAACTTTATGGTATTAGAGTAGAAAAATAGTTCTTTGAAACATTTTATAACATAAAACATAAAGGAAAATATTATTTCATTTTACTATATTAGAAGTAAAATATTCTGATCATCAAAAGCACCACTTAAAAATAAAAAAGACAATGAAAAACCTGGGGAAACGCATTTTCAAGGCATAAAATTAATAATTGGAATCCATTCTAAAAATGTTTTACTACTAATCTACAAGAGAAAACAAGAGAAAATTAGGAAAAGGTTATGAGCAGGTGTAACCTCTCATAACCTCTCACAGGAGAGGAAACATGAATGGCCAATAAACACAGGAAAAGTTGTTTAATTTCACATGTAATTGGAGACATCTAAATTACATCTAAAATGATATGAAATTTCTCCACCTGCCAGATTAGTAGAAATTTAATGTCTGGCTACTCTAAGCTTTTGTGAAAGTGTGTAGGAATGGATACTCTCATACACTAGTTTTTTTTTTTTTCCTTATTTTTTCCCCCCTTATTATATACTAGTTGTTGGTGGGAGTTTAAATTGGTGAATTTACTGTTGAAGGCAATTTGTCAATATCTAGTAAAATTGAAGATGGGAATATCCTACAAATGAGCAATTCCACTCCTAGGTATATTTCCTAGAGAAACTCTTGTACATTTATACCAAAAGATATGTAAGATATGTAGAACTATATCCCGGTTTGTAAGAAAAAAGACAAGATTTAAACACTGTACCTATCGCTGATAGGGGGATGGACAAATAAATTATAGTGTAGTCATAAAATGAAGCACTAAATAGTGAAAATAAATGAACTCGAGGTAAATATTTCAACAAATTATTGATATAATTGATACAGAGCAAGTGAGCCCCCAAATTGGAACTTAGCCTGTGAGAGTTGTTGGCTTCACCCAGGAAAGAATTCAAGGGCTAGCAAGTAGTGTTAGGAACTTTTATTGAGACAGCAGTGTACAGCAGCAGCAGAGGTACTGCTCCTTGCAGAGCAGGGCTACCCCATAGGCAGTGTGCTCAGAGTAGTAGCTCAGGGCACGGGCAGTTCTGCAGTCATATCTTTACCCACTTTTAATTATGTGCAAATTAAGATTATGCAGATGCTTCTACAAAAGGGGTGGTAACTTCTGTGTTTTCTGGTCATTGCCATGGAAAGGGGCGCTAACTTCTGGGTGTTGGCATGGTAATGGTAAACTGACATGGCACTGGTGGGCATATCTTCGCAGAGGTGCTTTTGCCTCTTCTCTATTTCAGCTATTCTTCAATCTGGTACAGAGTCAAGTCCTACTTCCTACATCATTCCCCCCCTCAAAGATTAAATACCCCTCTTTAACCTTAAGGGGGCTGCAGAAGTACAGAGGTCCATCTTTGTAACTGCTTCCCGCTGAGTTTATGGGCATAGGACCTTCCTACCACCAGAGGGATAAAAATCTCTGGATCTGATCTAAGGGGCCCAGAGGCAAGATGCTTTTACTGTCTGGGTCAGTAGATGTGATGGGTTGGAAGTCTTGTGCCAGCACTGTCTTTACCTAGAACTTTTGTAATAAGAAGACACAAACTTTATTAAGAAGTTAAGCAAACAAAGGCCAAAGATTAGCAATAACAAGACAGCTATTAAAGGTCCTAGGAGGCTGGGCACAGTGGTTGACACCTGTAATCTCAGCACTTTGGGAGGCTGGGGCAGGTGGAT
>NW_016822826.1:0-356 GCF_001698545.2 Rhinopithecus bieti | reverse complement strand
CCACCCTTCAACTCCCTCGGCTCTTCTCCGTCAGACATCGTCTACCTTCGTCACTCTCCGTCGTTCTCCGTCGCTCTCCGCCGCCCTTCAACTCCGCTCGGCTCTTCTCCGTCAGACATCGTCTACCTTCGTCACTCTCCGTCGCTCTCCGTCGCTCTCTGTTGCTCTCCGTCACTCTCCGTCGCTCTCCGCCGCCCTTCAGCTCCGCTCGGCTCTTCTCCGTCAGACATCGTCTACCTTCGTCACTCTCCGTCGTTCTCCGTCACTCTCCATCGTTCTCCGTCACTCTCCGTCGTTCTCCGTCACTCTCCGTCACTCTCCATCGTTCTCCGTCACTCTCCGTCGGTCTTCTTCGC
>NW_016822825.1:0-911 GCF_001698545.2 Rhinopithecus bieti | reverse complement strand
TGTGTATGTAATTTCTATTTGAAGAGTAAAATTAGTTTTCTGCCTGATGGAAAAGAATTTACTATACAAATATTCTCTATATTCCTCATTACCAAGGGATTTTACTCCAAAAAGAAAAAAGTTTGTGTTCCTCCCAATGACTGGTAATGGCTTTGGATTTCACTCATAGTATACTCATTTTCTTTTATTTATTTTTATTTCTTGAGACGGGGTGGCGCTCTGACACCCAGGCTGGAGTGCAGTGGTGCGATCTCGGCTCACTGCAAGCTCTGTCTCCCAGGTTCAAGCCAGTCTCCTGTCTCAGCGTCCAGAGCAGATGGGACTACAGGCACGCACCACCACCCCAGGCTGTTTTTTTTTTTTTTTTCTTTTTTTTCTTTTTTTCTTTTTTGTCTTTTTGGTGGAGACGGGGTTTCACCTTGTTAGCCAGGATGATCTCCATCTCCCGGTCTCATGATCCACCTGCCTCAGCCTCCAAAAATGCTGGGATTACAGGCATGAGTCACTGCACCTGGCCGATTTGGTTGTCTATTATACTGCCTTATATTTTCCTAATGGAAAAAGTATTATTTCAATTTCTAAATATACCAAAAACATTTTGGCAGGAATTGTGGGAAAATTCTTGTGAAACATAAAATTCTCTAATCTCAATATGCATTTATTATTTAAAAATTGGCTCCTACTCCAATAAATTTGTATCACAGCTCATTCTACCTCAGCATTCAGTATTAAGCTTTATCTATTCGAAACAAACTCTTAACATATAACTAAAAAGGTGCATCATATTTTACATCAGATTTCGTTTCCCACTGATAATTCCAATAATTTCAGAAGCCAAGGGGAAAAGGACACTTGAGGCCAGGAATTTGGATCTCAGTTTGGCAAAATGAAACACTATCTTGACAAAGAGT
>NW_016822824.1:0-1290 GCF_001698545.2 Rhinopithecus bieti | reverse complement strand
TATTCCACATTTCCAACAGTGAGAGAAAGATACCTTGGAATATATTCTGGCTACTAATAGAAAATTAGTTACCCCACTTAGACTAGGCACTCTGGGGAAAGATTTACAAGTGTGGAACATCTGTGGTGCTCACAGGGTGTTCAGAAAAAAGTAGTTATAATTATATGAGTGAGACAAAGATAAGCATTTTTTTTAACATAGAGGAAAAAGATACTATAGGAACCCAGCAATACATACACACAGTCATTCATGATTAATAATTTGGCATGCGATTTACTATACTGCTTTAAAACTTTATATCACATCTTATTGCTGCTGTGTCATTGTGGATGAGAACTTTATATTCCCTGAAACCACATATTGAATTTTCTTACAAATTTAGACATAATTGAAGCATGATATACAACACATTTTTACTGTACAATTTTATCATTTTGTCAAAGACAACAAAAGCTTCCATCACTCAAACATTTCTCACACCCCTTTGTAATTCATCCCTTCATTTAACCCATTCTTATTCAACTATAAAACCCCATTTATATTCTAGAATGTCATAATAGACACATAGTTTCTTTTTTAATGTAATAATTTCGATATCCATCCATGTTGTTGCATGTATCAATGATCAATACATTTTATTTCTGAATAGTATTAATAAATGTAACTCACCATGTAACCAGAATTAAAAGCAAAAGCCATATAAATAATCTCAAAATCAAGAAACAGAAAGTCCAATAACACATATTCTCACTTATATGTGGGAGCTAAATAATATGTACACATGGACATAAAGAGTGGAATAATAGATATTGGAGACCTGGAAGGGTGGGAAGGTTGTAGATGATATCAAATAACTTAATGGGTACAATGTACATTATTTGCATAATGGTTGCATTGAAGTCTAGACTTCACCACTACACAATATATCCTATCCATGTAACAAAACAGACCTGAGAATATTTCTTAATATATCAGTATTTCTGAGAAATATTAAATCTAAATCTACTTAAAATTGTACAGTAAAAATGTGTTGTATATCATGCTTCAATTATGTCTAAATTTGTAAGAAAAATTCAATATGTGGTTTCAGGGAATATAAAGTTCTCATCCACAATGACACAGCAGCAATAAGATGTGATATAAAGTTTTTAAAGCAGTATAGTAAATCGCATGCCAAATTATTAATCATGAATGACTGTGTGTATGTATTGCTGGGTTCCTATAGTATCTTTTTCCTCTATGTTAAAAAAAATGCGGGGGGGGCGGAGCAAGATGGCCGAATAGGAACAG
>NW_016822823.1:0-558 GCF_001698545.2 Rhinopithecus bieti | reverse complement strand
GGGAAACGGCTTTGTGATGTTTGAATTCATCTTACAGATTTACACTGTTCATTTCATTCAGCCATTTGCTTACATTGTTTTTCTGGAGTCTACAATGGGATATTTTGGAGTGCATTGAAGCTTATGGTGACAAAGGAAATATCCTCATATTAAAACTAAAAACAAGCTTTCTGAGAAACCACTTTGTGATGTGTTAATACATCTCACAGAGATAAAGGATTCTTTTCATGGATCAGTTTGGTAGCACTGTTTTTGGGGAATTTGAGAAGGGATATTTTGGATCACATTGAAGCCTATGGTGGCAAAGGAGATATCCTCAGATGAAAACTAGAAAGAATCTTTCTGAGAAAGTTCTTTGTGATGTTTGAATTCATGTCACAGATATAAACCTTTCTATTCATGAAACTGTTTGCTAACACTGTTTTCTTTGAATCTGCAAAGGGATATTCGGGAGCGCATTGAAGCCTATAGTGAAAAAGGGAATACCCTCAGAAAAAACTAGAAAGAAGATTTCTGAAAAATGCTTTGTGATGTGTGAATTCATCTTACAGAGTTACA
>NW_016822822.1:0-1140 GCF_001698545.2 Rhinopithecus bieti | reverse complement strand
TCTCTCAGAGTTACACTGTTCTTTTCATTGAGCAATTTGTTAACACTGTTGTGGAATCTGAAAAGGGGTAGTTTGGAGTGCTTTGAGGCCTATAGTGAAAAGTAAATATCTTCAGACAAAACTAGAGAGAAGCTTTTGAGAAACTGTTTTGTGATGTTTGAATTCATCTCACAGTGTTAAACTGCTGTTTTAATTGAGCAGTTTGATAAAACTGTTTTCATGGAATCTGCAAGGGATATTTTGGTGAGCATTGAGGCCTATGGTGAAAACTAAATATTCTCAGACAAAACTAGAAAGAAGCTTTCTGAGAAACTTCTTTGTGATGTTTGGATTCATGTCATAGAGTTACACTGCTGTTTTCATTGAGCAAATATCTAACACGTTTTTTTCGGAATCTGCAATGGGATATTTTGGAGTGCATTGAAGCTTTTGGTGACAAAGGAAATATCCTCTGACAAAAATTAGAAAGTAGTTTTCTGAGAAACTGCTTTGTGATGTATGTATTCATCTCACAGAACGACACTTTTCTTTTCATAGATCAGTCTGCTAACACTATTTTCTTGGACTCTACTAAGATATATTTTGGAGCGTGTTGAGGCCTACAGTGAAAAAGGAAATATCCTTTGAAGAAAACATGAAAGAAACTGTCTGAAGAAACTACTTTGTGGTGTGAGAATTCATCTCACTGAGCTACACCACACTTCTCATGGAGCAGTTTTGTAGCACTGTTTTTGGCGAATCTGAGAAGGGATACTTTGAATCACTTTGAAGACTATGGTGACAAAGGGAATATCCTCAGATAAAAATTATAAATAAGCCCTCTGAGATATTCCTTAGTGATGTGTGAATTCATCTCCCAGAGTTACACTTTTCTTTTCATGAAAAAGTTGCTGACACTGTTTTTGGGGAATCTTCAAAGGGATATTTGGGAGTGCCTTGAGACATATGTTGAGAAAGGAAATATTCTCCAATAAAACCAATAAGAAACTTTCTGTGCAACTCCTTTGTGATGTGTGAATTCATCTCACAGAGATACAATGTCCTTTTCATTGAGTAGTTTGCTAACACTGTTTTCCTACTATCTGCAATGGGCTATTTCAGAGTGCATTGAAGCTTATAGTGACAAAGGAAATCTCCTCA
>NW_016822821.1:0-2597 GCF_001698545.2 Rhinopithecus bieti | reverse complement strand
TATTTAAAAGTTGAAGTTTTATGTAAATGTAACCGATATGGGAATACACAGCATGAAAGATAACTAGCAAAGATTAAAAGAATGAATTAAAATTTGTGAAGATAGAAAAAGATTCAGAAAATTAGAAATAATGTTTGAAGAAACATCCTGATAAATTGTCTTTTATTGGCTATCCCAGGAGACTAGTTCCAGGGATTTCAGATATCATAGAAGACAGAAGATAACTGGCTTGTGATGTTTCCAAAATTAATTTTGGTTTACACTCAAGGCTTTACATGATAGCCACCAAAAAGTACCTCGTTTATTAAGCCCTGGTTCTAAGTGGTTTGAAGGACTAAGAAAACGTAGAACAATTCATTAAACTGTATAAAACCCCTTCTGAAACTGCATTTATTTATTTGTAGTTTTTCTCTTACAGGACTTGTTGTGATGAATACCTACTGAGAATGAAACAATTCAAAGTATGTAGGCAGGACTGTTAAGAAAAGCTAAGTCCTTTGTGTTTGTTTGTTTGATGCCACAGTTTAAATAGGAGAATTCTTTTAACAGCTTCAGGGGTTGCTATTGTTTGGATGTGGTTTGTCTCCACTAAAACTCAAGTTGAAATCTGATCCCAAATGTGGCAGTGTTGAGAAGTAGGGCCTAGCGGGTGGTATTGCGGTCATAGGGGCAGATCCCTCATGAATAGATGAATATCCTTCGGTGGGGATGAGTTCTTGCTCTCGTGGGAAAGGATTGTTAAAGAGTCTGACTTCCTTGGTTTCTGTCTCTGGCCTCCTCTCTTCCATGTGATCTGTTTGCACACACCCACTCCCCTTTTGCACTCACAGTAGATGGGGGCAATATGAGGCCCTGGCCAGATGCGGCTGCAGAATTATAAACTTTCCAGCCACCAGCATCATGAGCCAAATAAACCTCTTTTCTTTATGAGTTACCCAGCCTCCAGTATTCTGTTATAGCAACACTGAATGGAGTGAGGCAGTAGTGGTGACAGTAAATTTTAAAGACTTCTTTTTGAGACTTCTGGCTTTTGTCCACTTAAACTTAATTGCCTTGCACTCAACTTCCAATTATATCCATCCAATCCCAGTGATTCCAAAGTGCCCTACCACATCACCAATATCTGTCATCACTAATGATTTTAGTTGGAAAAATAATAACTATGAAATACATGGCTGCAACAAGGAAAAACTTTTATAATTTTGAATTAGTAGTATTACTTTAATTCATCTGTTTTGTATTTCTAGTCTATGTAAACTAGGACCACAACTAAAATGCAATACCAGCCCCAAACTCTTATTTGAAGATTATATTCTCCCAAAAGACAAAGGTAAGGTAAATCAGTAACTTTAATCACAACATTATCTATGAAGAGATTGACAAATAAATATAAGATAGTTGAATTTACCCACAAAACTGTAATTGCTGTTAGTTGTTCACATGCATAGTGTAGAATCCTCACATTTCAAATGCCTAACAAAACGTAACTGAAGTCCTAAAGTAAATGTTAAAATTAGTTAAAGTTAAAATGTGTCTTTAAGCCAAAGTTGAAAGTGTCAGAAAGTGCTATAGGAACTTAAAGGCAAACTTGGTGACTTCCTTTCTCGGAAAGAACTGAAAAATGATTTATTTGTACTTAGATTCACAGAAGTATATGCTCTAGTTTAAGGCAAATTAATTTAAATTAACATTTGATCTTACTTTATGGTTTGGTTTAAAATATATTTGTGTATTTTAAATTAACTTATTTGTAAAGGAAAGTAATTTTTGTCCAACTGTGGTAATGTTCTCTTCTGCTCTGAAAAGGAAGGAAGGAAAGAAATTTGAAGTTTTGCTAATGAAACAACTTAAAAATACAATATATTTTATTATATAACTGCATTATATTTGTGCAGGGGAAAATTGTGGCTAAAATATCCCAAAGGTAAACACTAAACTAAAAAAAAAAAAAAAAAAAAAAAAGAGTTAATTTGTTTCTGCAATTCAGCTAGGAGAGTCAGAGCAGCAAGCTAATTGGAGCAAGGAGGGTTGCATTAGGGTAACAGTTTTCAAATTTAAAATATATACCTTTTCCCCTCTTAAGAAATACTTACTTCTTTGTTGGCTTCCTCACTGCTAGTATTTATCATTTTTTTTCCCATGGATTTTTTTTTTTTTCTTCTTCTTTAGTCCCTTCTAAAAAGGGAACAGGAACTCCATTCTGGAACTGCCTTCATTAGGAGCCAAGAATCTACCCTACGAACTTTCTGGAGGAACTCCCAGTTGCTGAAACATAAGTTAAAATACAGCAAATAGAGTTATCAATTGTTACGAAAATAATATATAGGTGTTTATATGGCTATACTACAACATTAGCACCACTTCCTAGATCATACTAATGGAATAGACTGAACATTATTTCAATAACCATCTTAGTCTTAAAGCCAAAATAATGTTAAAAGTCCTATTTTATAACAGATAAAAGTACATTCACACATTATTGAAAGCTACATTTCATTTTATGTCATTCTTTAAAGAGAATTTTACTTTTAGATTTATTTTTTGGAAAAAAAAACAGCTGTTTTAGTTTAAATAGTTTACTCTTGCTCAATGCAATG
>NW_016822820.1:6989-9633 GCF_001698545.2 Rhinopithecus bieti | reverse complement strand
TGGAAAGTGAAGGACCTCTTTAAGGAGAACTACAAACCACTACCCAGAGAAATCAGAGAGGACACACAAAAAAATGGAAAAAACATTCCATACTCATGGATAGGAAAAATCAATGTCTTCAAAATGGCCATACTGCTTAGAGTAATTTACAGATTCAATGATATTCCCATTAAACTACCATTGACATTCTTCAGTGAATTAGGAAAAAAAAAAATATTTTAAATTTAATATGGAACCAAAAAAGAGCCCAAATAGCCAAGACAATCCTATGCAAAAAGAACAAAGCTGGAGGCATCATGCTATCCAACTTCAAACTATACTGCAAGGCTACAGTAACCAAAGCAGCATAGTACTGGTACAAGAACAGACATATAGAACGATGAAACAGAATAGAGATATCAGAAATAAGACCACACACCTATAACCGTGTGATCTTCAACAAACCTTACAAAACCAAGCAATGGTATTGTAAATTCCTTGTATCAATGAATGCATCCTAGAATAATCTGAAGAAATCTGTACCAAGTACCACAAATAGTTTAATAATCAAAAATTTTCCAACAAAGGAAAGCCCAGGACCAAGTCATTTCAAACTCTCACAAAAAGTATGAGTAAAGAACACATCCTAACTTATTATGTAGGGATAGCATTACCTTTATAACAAAGCCAGACAAAGATTCTTCATGAAAACTATGGCCCAATTATCTCCAGTTAATGCAGATGCAAGTCAACAAAATACCAGCAAATGCAATTCAATAGTATATTAACATGAGTATTCATCATGAACAAATGAAATTTACCCAGGAATGCAAGGGTAATTCAACATATGATAATCAATGTATTACACTGCACTTATAGAATAAAGGAAAATAATAACCTCAGTTGATGCATAAAATGCATTTGACAAAATGCAGCATTATTTTATGGTAAAACACTCAGAATACTAGTAATAGAAGGTAACTTCTTTATACTAGCAACAAAATGAAATATCTTATGAAAAACTGAGAGTTATGTTCAAAACTTTCATGAGGAAACCATAAAACACACATGAAAGATGGAAAAGGAGGGCATGAACAAATGAAAAAACTTACCATATGGTTGGTCAGGTAGTCTTAACATCATAAAATTTTAAATTCGGACAAATATTGCATTATTCCACTTATACGAGGTATCTAAAGTAGTCAAACCCTTAGTAACAGAAAGTAAAACAGTGGTTGCCAGGGACTTGGAGAACAGGGAAAGGGGAGTTGTTGCTCAATGGATATAAGCATTCAGTTTTGCAAAATGAAAAAGTTCTAGAGATCTGTAATACATCAGTCTGCATATAGCTAACAATACAATACTGTATACCTAAATCTGGTTAAGATGGTAAGTTTTACATTATGTGTTCTTTACTTTAATAAAAATCTTCAATTTAATTTATAAATGTAATGAGAGCCCAATAAAACACTAAAATATTAAAGAGCTAGAAATGTTCATTATAAAATACATATGAGAATAAATAAGCAAGGATATTAAAAAATACAGAAGTACAATGTAGGTGCAGAGGGAAAGGAGTGTTGGAGGTTTGTTAACCCTACAAGGTAATAAAACATATGAATACTCTATAATTAAGGCAATATAGTATATTGGTATTAATAGATGGAAAATGGAGCATATAGAGTCCAAAAGCAGACTAGCAGTGTGTGTTCATGTATATATGACATATGGATATATTGATAGAAAGAGAGAGAGAGAGATACTGAGAGGAAGACTTAGAATGGGGCATATCAAGTCAATGGGAGAAAGATGGACTTTAAAAGTAAATATTTAGATGACTGTATAATTACTTCATCAAAAACAATTGGATCAATATATTACTTAATCCAGTAGGATAAATTCCAAATTGGTCAGAAATTTAAATGTGAAAATAGTGTAACCACACAAGTACAAAAGTAAATATAGATGTATTCCAGTGTAACCTGGAAATGAGAAAAAGCTTATCATCAGCAATGAAAAGTGCCATAAACAAAACAACCATACAAATAAAAGAAATAAAAATTCACATTATATCACAAAGTGTGTAACATATCCCTAATAAATAAATTCTAATAATTAAGGACAGACTGACAACATCATAGAAAATAAGTAAAACTATGAACAGGCAGTTCCCATAAGGAGAAAAAAATTGCCCTTAAACACATAAAATCATGCTCAATTTTATACATAATAGGATAAATGCAGATTATGACTATATTGAAATACCATTTCTCACATATCATATTAGCAAAAGCCTAGTATTTGGCAGCATATTTAGAAAGATTGGTAGGAATGTAGGAAAATAGGTACACACATGTATAGTTGATGGAAAAACATAATTATGCAATTGCATCTAAAGAATGATTTAGCAGTATTTAGAAAGAATTATAAATGACACACCAGTCCCAATTCTAAGAATTTATCCCGAAGATACACTGACAAATATTCACAATCGCTTATTCACAAGAACCCTCAAAGTGAAATAATTTATAATGGCAAAATATTGGAAAAAACAAATATCCTTCAATAGAAGCCTGGTTAATTTGCTATAAAACATTATATGTAACAGGACACAACGGAGAACTATGCACCTGTGCAAACTAAAGAGTAAAATCTCTGTTGACCA
>NW_016822820.1:0-4239 GCF_001698545.2 Rhinopithecus bieti | reverse complement strand
ATACTCCCACCAACAGTGTAAAAGTGTTCCTATTTCTCCACATCCTCTCCAGCACCTGTTGTTTCCTGACTTTTTAATGATTGCCATTCTGACTGGTATGAGATGGTATCTCATTGTGGTTTTGATTTGCATTTCTCTGATGATCAGTGATGTAATTTTTTCATATGTTGGTTGGCCACATAAATGTCTTCTTTTGAGAAGTTTCTGTTCATATCCTTTGCCCACTTTTTGATGGTTTTTTTTTTCTTGTAAATATTTTTAAGTTCCTTGAAAATTTGGTGTATTAGATCTTTGTCAGATGGATAGATTACAAAAATGTTCTCCCATTCTGTAGGTTGCCTGTTCACTCTGATGATAGTTTCATTTGCTTTGCAGAAGCTCTTTAGTTTAATTAGATACCATTTGTCTATTTTGGCTTTTGTTGCAATTGCTTGTGGTGCTTTTGTCATGAAGTCTTTGCCTATGCCTATGTGCTGAATGGTATTGCCTAAGTTTTCCTCTAGGGTTGTTATGGTTTTGGGTTTTACATTTAAGTCTTTAATCCATCTTGAGTTATTTTTTGTATAAAGTGTAAGGAAGGGGTCTAGTTTCAGTTTTCTGCATATGGCTAGCCAATTTTCCTACCACCATTTATTGAATGGGAGATTATTTCCCCATTGCTTGTTTTTGTCAGGTTTGTTGAAGGTCAGACGGTTGTAGATGTGTGGTGTTATTTCTGAGGTCTCTGTTCTGCTCCATTGGTGTACATGTCTATTTTGGTACCAGTACCATGCTGTTTTGGTTACTGTGGCCTTGTAGTATAATTTGAAGTCAAGTAGCATGATGCCTCTGGGTTTGTTCTTTTTGCTTGCGATTGTCTTACTTATGTAAGGTGTTCTTTGATTCCATATGAAATTTAAAATAGTTTTCTAATTCCGTGAATAATGTCAATGGTAGTTTGACAGGAATAACATTTAATCTATAAATTACTTTGGGCAGTATGGCCATTTTCATGATATTGATTCTTACGATCCATGAGGATGGAATGTTTTTCCATTTGTTTGTGCCCTCTCTTGTTTCCTTGAGCAGTAGTTTGTAGTTTTTCTTGAAGAGGTTCTTCATGTCTTTTGTAAGTTGTATTCTCAGATATTTTATTAGCTTTGTAGTGATTGTGAATAGTTTGTTCATTATTTGGCTCTCTGCTTGCCTATTGTTGGTGTAAAGGAATGCTTGTGATTTTGCCAATTGATTTTGTATCTTGAGACTTTGCTGAAGTTGCTTATCAGTTAAAGAAGTTTTGGGCTGAGATGATGGGGTTTTCTAAATATAAAATTATGTCATCTGCAAACAGAGTCTACTTGACTTCCTCTTTTCCTATTTGAATATCCTTTATTTCTTTCTCTGTTCTGGTTGCCCTGGCCAGAACTTCCAATACCACGTTGAATAGGAGTGGTGATAGAGGACATCTTTGTCTTGTGCTGGTTTTCAAAGGGAATGCTTCCAGCTTTTGCCCATTCAATATGATATTGGCTATGGGTTTGTCATAAATAGTTACTATTATTTTCAGATATCTTCCATCAATACCTCACTTATTGAGAGTTTTAACCTGATGGGAAGTTAAATTTTATCAAAGGCCTTTTAGGTATCTATTGAGGTAATAATGTGTTTTTTGTCTTTGGTTCTCTTTATGTGATGGATTACATTCATTGATTTGCCTATATTGAACCAGTCTTGCATCCCAGGGATGAAACTGAATTGATCATGGTGGATAAGTTTTTTGATGTGCTGCTGGATTCAGTTTGCCAGTATTTTATTCATGATTTTGCATCGACATTCTTCAGGAATATTGGCCTGAAATTTTCTTTTTTTGTTGTGTCTCTTCCCGGTTTTGGTATCAGGATGATGCTGGCTTCATAAAATGACTTAGGGAGGAGTGCCTCCTTTTCAATTGTTTGGAATAGTTTCAAAAGAATGGAACCAGGTCCTCTTTGTATTTCTGTTAGAATTCAGTTTTCAATTTGCTGCTGGATTCAGTTTGCCAGTATTTTATTGAGGATTTTACATCGATGTTCATCAGGGATATTAGCCTGAAATTTTCTTTGTTTATTGTGTCTCTTTCTGGTTTTGGTATCAGGATGATGTTGGCTTCATAAAATGACTTGGGGAGGAGTGCCTCCTATTCAATTGTTTGGAATAGTTGCAGAAGGAATGGAACCAGCTCCTCTTTGTATTTCTGGTAGAATTCAGCCATGAACTCATCTAGTCCTGGGCTTTTTATTATTTTTNGGGGGGGGGGGGTTGTGTCTATCTCTCCTTCAGTTTTTCTCTGATGTTAGTAATTTCTTGTCTTCTGCTAGCTATTGGATTCCTTTGCTCTTCCCTCTCTAGTTCGTTTTACTGTGATGTTAGGGAGCCAATTTGAGATCTTTATAGTTTTCTGATGTGGGCATTTAGTGCCATAAATTTACTTCTTATCATTGCTTTAGCTGTATCCCAGAGATTCTGGTACGTTGTCTCTTTGTTCTCATTGGTTTAAAAGAACTTTGATTTCTGCCTTAATTTCATTATTTCACCAGGAATCATTCGGGAGCAGGTTGTTCAATTTCCATGAAATTGTCTGGTTTTGAATGAGTTTCTTAATCATGAGTTCTAATTTGATTGCACTGTGGTCTGAGAGACTTGTCTTTTATTGTTGTGTCTCTTTCCAATCAATCGTAGGTGAGGTCTTTTTTATTTTGGCTATTTTGCATTTGCTGAGAAGTGTTTTACTTCCAATTATGTGGTCAATTTTAGAATAAGTGCCATGTGGCACTGAAAAGAATGTATATTCTGTTGAGTTGGGGTAGAAAGTTCTGTAGATGTCTACTAGGTCCACTTGATCCAGAGCTGAGTTCAAGTCCTAAGTATCGTTGTTAATTTTCTATCTCATTTACCTGTCTAATGCTGACAGGTCACTGGTGTTAAATTCTACCACTATTATTGTGTGGGTGTCTAAGTCTCCTTTTAGGTCTCTAAGAACTTGTTTTATTAATCTGGGTGCTCCTGTATTGGATGCATACACACTTAGAATAGTTTTTCTTGTTGGATTTTTGCCTTTACCATTATGTAATGCCTTTCTTTGTCTTTTCGATTTTGTTGGTTTAAAGTCTGTTTTACCTGAGACTAAGATTGCAACCCCTGCTCTTTTTTTTTCTTTCCATTTGCTTGGTAAATATTCCTCCATCCCTTTATTATGGGCCTATGTGTGTCTTTGCACATGAGATGGATCTCTTGAATACAGCACACTGATGGGTCTTGATGCTATCCAATTCACCAATCTGTGTCTTTTAATTGGGGCCTTTAGCCCATTGACTTTGTTTGTTTGTTTGTTTGTTTGTTTGTTTGTTTGTTTTTGAGACGGAGTCTCACTCTGTCACCCAGGCTGGAGTGCAGTGGCATGATCTCGGTTCACTGCATCTCCACCTCCTGGGCTTAAGCGATTCTCCTGCCTCAGCCTCTCAAGTAGCTGGGACTACAGGCACAAGCCATTAAGCTCAGCTAATTTTTTGTATTTTTCGTAGAGATGGGGTTTCACCATGTTAGGCAGGATGGTCTCGATCTCCTGACCTCCTGATCCACCCACTTTGGTCTCCCAAAGTGCTGGGATTACAGGTGTAAGCCACTGCACCCAGCCACCCATTTACATTTAAGGTTAATATTGTTATGTGTAAATTTTATCCTGTCATTATGATGCTAGCTGGTTATTTTGCACATTAGTTACTATGGTTTCTTCATAGTGTCATTGGTCTTTATATTTTGGTATGCGTTTGTAGTTTCTAGTACCAGTTTTCCCTTTCCATATTTAGTGCTTCCTTCAGGAGCTCTTGTAAGGCAGGCCCGGTGGTGACAAAATCCCTCAGCATTTGCTTTTCTGCAAAGGATTTTATTTCTCCTTCACTTATGAAGCTTAGTTTGGCTGGATATAAAATTCTGGACGGAAAATTCTTTTCTTTAAGAACGTTGAATATTGGCCCCCCAGTCTCTTCTGGCTTATAGGGTTTCTGCAGAGAGATCCACCATTTGTCTGATGGGCTTCCCTTTGTAGGTAACCTGACCTTTCTCTCTGGCTGCCCTTAACATTTTTTCCTTTGTTTCAACCTTGATGAATCTGGTGATTATGTGTCTTGGGGTTGCTCTTCTCAGGGTATATCTTAGTGGTGTTATTTGTATTTCCTGAATTTAAATGTTGGCCTGTTTTGCTAGGTTAGGAATGTTCTGGAT
>NW_016822819.1:0-2592 GCF_001698545.2 Rhinopithecus bieti | reverse complement strand
AAAAAAAAAGAATGTGCATTTTCATGGCTCATGGGGCAGGTGCTGGTGAAACTGGCCCCTTCTCCAGGGAGCACTGATGCATTTCTAATACCAGGATGAAAACCAGTGCCAGGCCATGGAGACAAGCGACTTCTGAAATGCTGGTGTCTTGCAGATGTAGCAGCCTGAATCTATTTTTTTTTTTAAGAGACGGGGCCCAGCTCTGTCACCCAGGCTGGAGTGCAGTGGTGCAGACTTGGCCTACTGCAGCCTCAACCTCTTAGGCTCAGGCAATAATTCTCCCACCTCAGCCTCCCAAGTAGCTGGGACTACAGGTGCATGTCACCATGCCTGCCTAATTTTTTAATTTTTTGTAGAGACAGGGTCTCACTATGTTGCCTAGGCTGGTCTTGAACTCCTGGTCTCAAGCAATCCTCTCACCTTGGCCTCCCAAATCATTAGTATTACAGTTGTGAGCCACGACACCCAGCCAGGATCTGAATCTATAATTCACTGTCCTAGTTGTGACCCCAGGAAGCCTCAGATTTGTCATGTTAGAGTCTGTGTGGCCATCTGGTTTAATGGGGCTGATGAAGATGCTTCTTAGCAGTTCTTAAATTCCCATGATGAGATGTTAGAAATCGAGGCCCTCAAAGAGTTGTCTCCAACAAGAATAGGACAACCCAGTGTCTCACCAAAAAATTTCCTCCAGACTAATTTAAATACAGAAGCTGAGCTGGGTGTGGTGGCTCACATCTATAATCCCAGCACTTTGGGAGGCTGAAGGGGGTGGATGACCTGTCGTCAGGAGTTCGACACTAGCCTGGCCAATGTGGTGAACCCCTGTCTCTATTAAAATACAAAATTGGCTGGGTGCAGTGGCTCATGCCTGCAATCCCAGCACTTTGGGAAGCCAAGGTGGGTGGATCACCTGAGGTCAGGAGTTCAAGACCAGCCTAGCCAACGTGATGAAACCCTGTCTTTACTAAAAATACAAAAATCAGCCTGGCATGGTGGCGGGTTCCTATAGTCCCAGCTACTTGGGAGGCTGAGGCAGGAGAATCTCTTGAACCCGGGAGGCGAGGTTGCAGTGAGCCAAGATTGTGCCACTGTACTCCAGCCTGGGTGACAGAGCAAGACTCTATCTCAAAAAAACAAAAAACAAAAACAAAAACAAACAAACAAAAAAACAAAAACAAAAAACAAAATTAGCCTGGCATGGTGGCAGGGCACCTGTAGTCCCAGCTACTCGGGAGGTTGAGGCAGAAGAATTGCTTGAACCCAGGAGGCAGAGGTTGTAGTTAGCTGAGACTGCACCACTGCACTTCAGCCCAGGCAACAGAGAGAGATTCCGTCTCAAAAAAAAAAAAAAAAAAAAAAAAAGAAAAGAAAGAAAACAACAGAAGTTGGCCGGCACAGTGGCTCAAGCCTGTAACCCTAGCAATTTAGGAGGTGGAGGTGGAAGACTGTTTGAGCCCAAGGGTTCAAGACCAGCCCGCGCAAAGTAGTGAGACCGTATCTTTACAAAAAATTTAAAAATTGGCTGGGCAAGGTGGTGCATGCTTGTAGTCGCAGCTATTCAGGAGGCTGAGGTGGGAGGATCCTTTAAGCCTGGGAGATGAAGGCTGCCGTGAGCTGTGATTGTGCCCCTGTCCTCCAGCCTGTGTGACAGAGTGAGACCCTGTCTCAAAAACAAAAGAACAAAGCCCCAGCCTGATGGCAGTGCTTAAAGGACAGGGTCAGTGCAGACAGGCATGTCTACATCACCATGAACAGCTCATGGGGGTGGTGGGAGGAAGTACATGCTGAAGTCATCTTTTTCTGAAGTAATCACTTGTTTGTTCCAGAAAAGGTTAAAATGAGTCATCTCTCTCCCAGTGTGTCCTCCCCCAACCTCCTCCACAGCTTTTCTGATTCCGGAGCAGAAACAATAGCAGAGTTATCACAGTCACAAATAATTGATGGTCACAAAATCATGATCATCAACATAAGATCATTTATCTTTTAAAATGTGATTCACCAAAATGAGTAAAACATGCATACACAGGGTCAACAGAGGTTGCCATAGAGACGGTCAGCCATATTGCGCCGAGTTTTATTGCTTATGGTTGCTTGGAAGCGCATTCACTGCAATTCTCAGTCTTCCCAGAATACTAAAACACACACACGCACACACAGTCTAGACACAGTCAAGTGAGTGTCACGTTCCTATAAAATTTAGGTCATGTTGTTATTTCATTTGTGCTCTTGGAACCATGAAAACTCAGAGCTACAGGAGCTCTCTGTTCAGAGGATCCTTCAATTTATTACTTTTACAGCTGTAGAGAATGAGATCAAGGCCAGAAATGGAGGTTAGGAGGAGGGCTCTGACCGAACCCAAGTATTCTCCTTTTCCTGAGAGCAAGATGGTATGGAAGAGACACTGGAGAAATGCGACCTTCAGACCAAGGAAAGACTCGGTGACATTTGAGAATGATGTCTGTGACATATAAAGCACCTCTTTTAGGACATTACGGAGCTCTGGGATGTGAATTGTTCCTTTATCTCTATTCACTCATCTAAATGTTTTAAGAGTGCAAATATCACTTTTTGAAGCTATACTTTCAGTGAAAG
>NW_016822818.1:0-1142 GCF_001698545.2 Rhinopithecus bieti | reverse complement strand
TAGTATAAAAAATGAGGAAACGTTGACTATATATACTATATCAAATAGTATATTGATAAATAAAAGGGTACATTTTCACTTGTCAGAGTATTTTTATTTATTCACTTTTTTTTTTTTTTTTTTTTTTTTTTTTTGAGATGGAATCTCACTCTGTTGCCCAGGCTGGAGTGCAGTGGCATGATCTTGGCTCACTGGAACCTCTGCCTCCCGGGTTCCAGCTACTCTTCTGTCTCAGCCTCCGGAATAGCTGGGACTACAGGTACACACTACCATGCCCGGCTAATCTTTGTATTATTAGCAGAGACAGGATTTCACCACATTGGCCAGGCTGGTCTCGAACTTCTGACCTCATAATCTGCCTGCCTTGGCCTCACAAAGTGCTGGGATTACAGGCGTGAGCCACCGCACCTGGCCCTAGAGTATTTTTTTTTTAATAAAAATACTTACTTTAAAATCTAAAAATATAAACAAAGATGGACATAGAAAGGGGGTTTGAGGCAGTATTTTCAGAAACGGGTGTAGAACTGGAAAGCTTCTCTGATTTGAGCTTGCACTATTCAAGTAGTTAACAGCTTTATAAAAACTTCATTTTTACTTTTGTGTTTTATTTTGCGTTTAATATCTATAAAATGACAAACGATTATTGTCACTAGTGAGGCTGTCAATATGTTATCATCCTAATCTTTAGGAAATTCTCAAATAGAGTCTGAAATTCTTGATATTCCATGATGTAATGATGTTTCCTTCTTATGTGTGACTAATACATTCTGACATGTTATCACAGGATGGTGGGCCAGTATGCCTTCAACATTCTGTGTAAGATGGGTTACAAGTACTGTGAGAAATGAGAAAAATTATCTAATAAATTGCTTGGTGAAAATTATTTTCTGAATAGATATACATTTGTCTTGTACTGGTACTTTTTTCATGTATAGATGATAAAGTTTATTATATTTTTATCTCAAAGCCAGAGTTGTAGTTTAAATTTTCAAGGCCTACCATTTTTATACAAGGAAGGTAAGAAACAGAAAATTCCAGGTAAGAGGAAGCAATCAGTTCACCAATCTTTCTTTCTTTCTTTCTCTCCCTTTCTTTCTTCCTCTCCCTTTCTTTCTCTCTTTTCTCTCCCTTTCTCTTCTCTT
>NW_016822817.1:0-912 GCF_001698545.2 Rhinopithecus bieti | reverse complement strand
CATGGAATCTGTAAAGGACATTTGGGAGTGCATTGAGGCCTATGGTGAAAAAAGAAATATCCTCAGATTAAATCTAGAAAGAAACTTTCTGAAAAACTGCTTTGTGATAGGTGAATTTGTCTCACAGAGCTACACCTCTCTTTCATTTGAACCATTTGATTAGACTGTTTTCATGGAGTCTGCAAAAGGATATTTCTGAGTGCATTGAAGCCTATGGTGACAAAGGAAATATCCTCAGGAAAAACTAATAAGAAGCTTTCTGAGACATTGCTTTGTGATGTGGGAATTCATCTCACAGTATTACACCTCTTTTTTCATGGAGCAGTTTACTAACACTGCTTTCCTGTAATCTGCAAAGGGATATTTGGGAGTGCCTTGAGGCCTATGGTGAAAAAGGAAATATCCTCAGGTAAAAACTCTAAATATCCTCAGGTAAAAAATCTAAAGCAATTTCTGAGAAATTGCTTTGTGATGGGTGAATTCATCTCACAGAGTTACACCTTTGTTTTCATTGAGTAGTTTGGTAGCACTGTTTTTGGGGAATCTACAAAGCGATATTCGGGAGCTCATAGAGGCCTTAGTGACAAAGGAAATATCTGCAGATAAAAACTGGAGAGAAGGATTTTGAGAGACTGTTTTTTGATGTGTGTATTCACCTCAGAGAGATAAACCATTTTGTTGATTGATCATTTTGGCATCATTGCTTTTGTGTTGTATCAAGGGATATTTGGGAGTGCATTGGGGATGATGGTGGAAAAGTAAATATGCACAGATTAAAACTTGAAAGAAGTTTTCTGAAAGACTGTTTTCTGATGGGTGTATTCATCTCACAGAGTTATATCTTTCTTTTCATTGAGCAGTTTGTTGACACTGTTTAGTGGAAAATGCAAAGGGATATTTGGGAGTGGATAT
>NW_016822816.1:0-229 GCF_001698545.2 Rhinopithecus bieti | reverse complement strand
GATACAGAAGCCCATGAGGTGATAACTTAAAGTTCTATCTCCTCCCCTTCCATACTATTCACATTGCTTAGTCTTCTTCATCATAAGTTTTGACCATAATATCTCACTCATTCTAAACTTCCAGATAGAGAAGAAACACTAGAAAAATTTGCTTAAGAGCTAAGAATATACTTTTCTTTTTCTTGAAATGTCCATTTGCTCAGTCTTTTCAAATCTTTTCATTCCATCA
>NW_016822815.1:0-4223 GCF_001698545.2 Rhinopithecus bieti | reverse complement strand
AAGAGAGAAAGAAAGAGAGAGAGAGAGAAAGAAAGAAAGAAAGAGAAATCTATTATTCTATGATTCCTCTGCCTCAGGCAAAAGTTTAGGATGACTAGATTTAGTAATATTTGGGACATACTTATTCTAAAAATTGATTCATCATTTATTTGAAATTCAAATTTAACTGGGTGTTCCGTACTGTATCAGGCAAGTCTACAACAGTTAAAATACAGTTGAGAGGGCCGGGCGTGGTGGCTCATGCCTGTAATCCCAGCACTTTGGGAGGCCGAGGCAGCTGGATACCTGAGGTCAGGAGTTCAACACCAGCCATGGACAACATGGCAAAACCCCGTCTCTACTAAAAATACAAAAAGTAGCTGAGCGTGTTAGCCCACGCCTGTAATCCCAGCTATTTGAGAGGCTGAGGCAGGAGAATCACTTGAATCCGGGAGGTGGAGGTTGCAGTGAGCCGAGATCGTGCCACTGCACTCCAGCCTGGTGACAGAAGGAGATTCCATCTCAAAAAAAAAAAAAAAAGTTGAGAGGAGATTAGCTACCCCTGGCTCTGTCTGCTAGCCAAGGAGCAAGGGGGACAAGGAGAATGGGGCTTCTGCACCCCCGGATCTCTCTGTGTCCTCCCGCAGCGGAGCAGCAAAAGACTCCACCATCCTAGCTTCTCTCTCTCGTTGTTAGATACAGCAAACTAAATCCTCTCCAGCTCTTTCTAGGCGGAAAAGCTCACATTTATATCTGATTTGGCCTCATTTTCCATTAGCATTTTTTTTAACTCCCTTTCACTACAGAGAGACAGTTCTTTTTCTTTCCCTGTGGAATTAAGTTCTAACATATGACCAAGGAGGTAGATCTCTCCTCAACAGAAAGTCTGAGCGTTGTATACACTGGAATAAAATTAGCTCTGTGAGGGTGACGTATCCAGCACCTCAGTGAAAATAAGAACACTCTGAATCGAAAACCAGGATTGGCCTGAAAAAGGAAAAGGAAGAAAATCACATCTATAAAGCATTTGATAGCTTATACAATTTTTTAAGTGAAAAATTTGGGGGTTTTCTTTGGTTTGGTTTAAGTTTTACAAACAGTCCATCGAAGGAGGTATTGTATGAGTTTCATTTTACAGGTAAGGAACTTGGCTTAGAAATATTAAGTGATTTACCCCATTCTCACAGCTAATAAATAGTGACTTACACCACCCACCTAACTAGTAAATAGTGGCTTATCCAACTCACTCAGCTAGTAAATAGTGACTTACCCAACTCACCCAGCTGGTCAATGGAAGAATCAGGACTGGAATCCAAGCTGTTAACCAAACTTAGCTTGTTCTTTTCACCCCTGCCACTGCTGTTTAAGTGCTTTTCTTCTAGGAGGAAGTCACATATATACAGGGTCTCTGTGGGCTTTGATGCTTTCAGCAGAATGGGAGCATGCCTGTCTCTACCATCTCTACTCATACAGTTGACTTTGTGCATTCCTATTATTTTAGGGCTCTCCAGAAAGCCACAACCCAGAGGCATTTGGAACTCGCTGGTAAAAATCAACCAGCGTGATTAGCGTTATTTCAACAGTTGAGGAGACTGCCTTTCCAATTGTCGAAGCTGGAGTCCAGACATTCAGAGAAGCCATTCCTTGAGTCCTCTCTCACCAGTAATTAGGCTGTGCTCAGCCCAGGCAGCTCAGGAAATAGTATGAGAAAAGCTTGAACTCAGAATACATAGTGAAGGACGCATACATTTCCTAGAAATTCTGTGGGGAAAACAGCGCATGCTGTTCTTTCCCTCTTCTGTTGTTGATATGGGGACACACTCTACGAGTGTTTGATCAGTAACTAGTAATAACTCGATGGCCACAGATCAAATTCAGCCCTGTGTTCTCTAGCTAGATAGCCTAGGCTGGCTTACAGGGGTTGTTGGTGCCAGAAGCTAGAAAACTGACCAGGACTCACATTATGTATGTTTCACCACAATGCTCTGAAAATGATCAACCAGTGTGAAGAATCTGACTACTGAATAGCATTGTTGTCTTTTACATGGATAGCCTAAAATGGTTTTCATTTGCATTCAAAAGTATGTTATACTGATTTTTATCTTAGCTTAATTAAAATTTTTTTTGTTTTTGTTTGTTTGTTTGTTTTGTTTTTAGACAGGGTCTCACTCTGTCACTCAGGCTGGAGCACAGTGGCACACTCACGGCTCACTGTAGCCTCCACCTCCTGGGCTCAAGCGATCCTCCCACCTCAGCCTCCCTAGTAGCTGGAACCACAGGTGTGTGCCACCACACCCAGCTAATTTTTGTATTTTTGGTAGAGATGGGCTATCACCACGTTAGTTTAATTTTTACATATTTATTTAGCACCTATGAAATAAATTACTCTCATTCCCTGTATCCTGTGTGTCTAATATTGGTATGTGTTCATTTATATTGGTTTATATATGTATACATATTTGGATTACTTGTGGGGAAGAAGAATGCAAACTACTGAATCTACATTAGACAAATGAGAAAATATGTACTAGCTGAGATTATGGGTGATTTTTTTTCTTTCACTCTCACAAATACCAAATCCATTTTTAAAAAATGAAAGAAAAAAATCTTTTTTGCCCAAACATCCATCTCAAAACAAACCTCCCCAACTGCCTCACAATCTCTTGCTGGCTGTTGACAAACAACGTACGTTAACATAATCGGGATAATTAAGGGTGGTACCAGGTACTGTTACCCTGCAGTCTTCTGCAGTTCAGAGACTTCCAATTTCCACTCTGTCTTAACAGCCTGAAGCTTGGAGATTAACACCTACAAAGTGTGGTGGCGTGAATAGAGATGAGGGGAGAGAGACAGGCTGCTTCCTTTGATTAAACTACTAGAAGAATAATTATTACAGTAGTGAAATGACCTAAGCTGTCTGTTAAGTTTTTTTTTTTCTCCTCCAGTTCACTACATTATCTCTGAAACTTTTTTTTATTCTTCCATATGGCAAATTACTGTCATTGGAAATCTTATATACTTCAAGTTGAGAACATTTTGTACGGATTGAGTTAGTGGCCCCCAAGACAGGGTAATTTTCATTGTTGCTGAGGAGAGGAGAATATTACTTCTGGAGACCCAGCAGGCATTTTATTAAACAATTGTACCAGCTGGAAACAAATTATTGCCTTTATTCCAAGCTACCATTTAGGAGTTGGATGCTTTCCTTTTAGTGGGAAGTAAGTGTTCGGACAGCTAGGGTTCGTCAACAGCTAGAGCTCATCTGTTAGTGGATTTCTTAGCAGGCCAACCTAGACCTAGTCAGGACCAGCTTTGAGGCCATTGGCTGCTGTTTTTATACCAAGGCTGTGATTACATTTAACTTAGAAACTGATTTCACTGTGTCTCCTTTCCCTGTCTAAGGCTCTAAAATATTTATAGAGTCACTGAGGGAGGGAGACACAGAGACACACATATTGGGCAAGATTCAAATACAATATTAATGTACGCCTACTTCAGCTGTGGTTTCTACAAAACTATTACATATATAGACTAGTGCTATAGCCTCTGGGGCCCACCTCTGGTATGAGGTAAGAGAAGAAGCAGATACTACATTTTTGTGAAGGACAAAGAAATGCTGGTCATTATTTCCAAAGGGCTTATGATCCAATACTTGGTTCTGTTCAAAAACATGCATCAGCCAAAAGTAGCCTAGACAGTGTTATCAGCTAATATCTTCATTCTGTATTTTAGTAGGAAAATAAAGTACATCGGGACAGTGTAATTTGGAAGGGTGGAGATAGCCACATAATTTCCAGGGCAGGGAAAAGAGTGCTCTTTGGTGCATTTTTGGTGGAACATCTGATCTGTTCTGGCAGTGACTTCTAGCTTCCTTTTTTTTTAAATAGAAAAATACGGCCCAAGACCCTGAAAGTTGAGAATGACTAATGGAAACACTGCCTATTGCTTTCTTATTAGAATTTACTTACTGCTAGCTTCTTGCTGGATACCTGCTTATTAGAAAAATTAAATGCCGGCCAGGCGTGGGGGCTCACGCCCATAATCCCAGCACTTTGGGAGGCCGAGGCAGGTGGATCACAAGGTCAGGAGTTGGAGACCATCCTGGCTAACATGGTGAAACCCCGTCTCTACTAAAAATACAAAAACATTAGCCGGGCGTGGTGGTGGGCACCTGTGGTTCCAGCTACTGGGGAGGCTGAGGCAGGAGAATGGGGTGAACCCGGGAGGCAGAGCTTGTAGTGAGC
>NW_016822814.1:0-1422 GCF_001698545.2 Rhinopithecus bieti | reverse complement strand
GAATTCATAATTTTAATATCATCTTCAAAAATTAAAGTCCAGATAGCTTTGCTGGTGGAGTCCACCAACCATATAAAGAAGAAATAATACCAGTTCTACACAATCTCTTCCAGAAAATAAATTAAGAAGGAACACTGTGGCCAGTGGTGGCTCATACCTATAATTACAGCACTTTGGGAGGCTGAGGTAGGCGAATCACAAGGTCAGGAGTTCGAGGACAGCCTGGCCAACATAGCATAACCCCCGTCTCTGCTAAAATTACAAAAATTAGCCGGGCATCGTGGCACGTGCCTGTAGTCCCAGCTATTCGGGAGGCTGAGGCAGGAGAATTGCTTGAACCTTGAACCCGGGAGGTGGAGGTTGCGCTGAGCCAAGATAGCGCGCCACTGCACTCCAGCCTGGGCAGCAGAGTGAGACTTCGCCTCAAAAAAAAAAAAAAAAAAAAAGAAAGAAAGAAACATTTTCCAACATCTCTTATGAGGCTCAGCATCACCTTGATACAAAAAGCAGATAAAGACAGTAGAGTGAAAGAAAATCACAGACCAATATCCTTCATGAATAAAAAACAAATATCCTAAACAAAATACTAACAAATCAAACCCAGCAATACATAAAAATAATTATACACCATGGCCCACTTGCAAGACTGGTTAAATATTCAAAGATCAATCCATGTAATCTATCATATTAACATACTTGAGTATCAAAACTTCATATTAATTGCTGCAGAAAAAGCATTTGACAAAATTCAACATCCACTAATTATTAAAAATTAGTAATAAAAGGGGACTTTTATAACCTGATACTGAAGGATATATGTGTATATTCATATTGGAGTGCATATATATATATATAGAGAGAGAGAGAGAGAGCTAACATCCTCTTCAAATCCTCATGGATGTCCTAGACAGTGAAATAAAGGCAGGGGAAAAGGACATACAATTGGCAAGGAAAAAAGAAAAATGCCCTGTTCAACACATTACATGATGAATTCACAGAAAAATCACAAAGAATCTACCAAAAAAGCTCCTAGAATTAATGAGTTTTCAAAGTTTGCAGAATCCAAAGTCAATAGATAAAGATAAAGATTTCTATACGCAGCTGGGCGTGGTGGCTTACGCCTGTAATCCCAGCACTTTGGGAGACCGAGGCGGGCGGCTCACCTGAGGTCAGGAGTTCGAGACCAGCCTGGCCAACGTGGTGAAACCCTATCGCTACTAAAAATACAAAAATTTGCCGGGCATGGTGGCGCACACCTGTAATCCCAGCTACTCAGAAGGGTGAGAAAGGAGAATCGCTTCAACCCAGGAGTCAGAGATTACAGTGAGCCAAGATCACCCCACTGCACTCCAGCCTGGGTGACACAGCAAGACTACATCTCAAAAAATAAAATAATATATATGTATATTATATATTATATAT
>NW_016822813.1:82865-85169 GCF_001698545.2 Rhinopithecus bieti | reverse complement strand
CAGGATCAAAGGCATACAGTCCATTCAGCTCTTAGGTATAATGCTTTAAATATTGAAAACAAGTAAAGTGAGACTCTGACATCAAGTCTAACGGGATTTGGAAAGACAACAAAAGCAGCTCTACTCTTAAGACCACCTAAGGGGGACCGATGGTGTTCTGGGTTTCCATGGAAGGTAAGCAGAAACAGGAATTTCTCACAATTGAGGAAAATCAAGAATCCCAATAAATCCCACTATCATGTCTGTAATTGATGCCACATCTCAAACTCCTGGGCCACACCTTGGTCCAAGGAACCATCATCCCTGTGGAATATTCTGCTGGCGTCCAATAGCCAAACCACCTGTTGCTGATTCACTCCAAGGTCAGAGGATCACTTGAGCCCAGGAGTTCAAGACCTGCCTGGGTAACATACCAAGACCTCATATCTACCAAAAATTCAAAAATTAGCTGGACAGAATGGTTTATGCCTGTAGTCCAAGCTACTGGAAGAGTGAGGTGGGAGGATAGCTTGAGTCTGGGAGATTGACAACGGTTACAGTGAGACATGATCATGCTACTGCACGGCAGTCTGGGACAGTGAGATCCTCTGTTATAAAAGGAAAAAGGAAAGGTAAAGTAAGAAAAGGTAAGAGCAGGGCATGCAGGATTAGGGCAGGGAAAAGGGTGGGGGGTCAAAGGGATAGAGAGGAGGGGAAAGGGCAGTGGTGAGGCAAGAAAGTAAAGAGAGGAGTGGAGGGGAGGGAAGACAGAAGGGGAAAGGGAAGAAGAATGGGAAAGGAAGAAGAAAGGGAAGAGAAGAGGAGAGGAAAGTGGAGTGGACAAGAGAAGAAAGGCAAGGAGGGGAGGTAAGGAGAATAGAGGACAGGGAAAGGCAAAAGAGAGAGGAGAGTAAAGGAAAGGAAAGGAGAGGACAAGGCAACAGAAAGGAAAGGAAAAAGAAAAAAACAAGAGCGGAGGAAAAAGGAGGGAAGGGGAAAATGGTAAAGGGCAGAGAAAAGGACAAAAAAAGGAAAGTAGAAAGAAAAGGGTAAAAAGGAAAGGGGAAAAGAAAGGGAAAAAAGAAAATGAAAAAAGAAATAACTAAAACAAAATCTCAAAGAAATATTTGTGCAGAGAAGTTCACAGGAGCATTATTCATTACAGTCAAAAGGTGGAAGCAACTTAGGTAACCATCCACAGAGGAATAGTGACCTATCCATACAACTGAATAGTACTGAGCTTTAAAAAGGAAACACATTCTGACACATGCTACCATGTGGATGAACCTAGAGGACTCTATGCTAAGTGAAATATACCAGTCACAAAAATATAAATACTACAGGATTCCAGTTCTCTGAGGTCCCACAGTTGTGAAGCACATAGAGACACAAAGTCGATGGTAGGTGTCAGGGACTGGGGAAGTAGCGGAATAAGCGGGTAGGAGGTATGGAGTTTCAGGACTACAAGACAGAAGGAGTTCTGAAGGTTGGCTGCACAACACTGTGAATGTAGTTACTGAACTATACACTTAAAAATGGTTAAAATGATACATTTTATATATATTTTAACAATAAAAAAACTTATCCAACAAATCGTTTTGATATTTTGACAACTGCACTGCTCATAACATTACTTGTGACTCTATTTTTTATTTATTTTAGAAAGTGATTTAGTTATTGAGGTCACTAACTAAACAATAACTTTAGTTATTGACCTCAATAACTAAAGAAAGTCATGCGCACACACAGGTTATGGACACCGGTGTAAAACAAAGGGGCCAATAAAGGCTCCAGACCCTTTGAGTCTGAGGCTCAAAAGAAGGAGTTTGTACTTACTGCCCCACAGGGGCACACGTTGGGGCCTCACTGAAGTTCCTGCCCCCACACTGACTGCTCACACTGGTGTTTGAGTCTTGAGCATCAGGATAAAGGGGATACCAGCAAGGAAAGTTTGAGTGATGTGGCCCAGCATGGCATGGGGTGGGTGACACAACCCAATGTGAGTGGCATGGCCTAGAATGGCCCAGTGTGGGTGACACTGCCTAGTGGGGGTGACTTGGCCCAATGTGCCCTTAGCCAGCTGTGGCAATGAGACTATACAGATAAAAAATAGTGGCCGGGCGCGGTGGCTCAAGCCTGTCATCCCAGCACTTTGGGAGGCCGAGACGGGCGGATCACGAGGTCAGGAGATTGAGACCATCCTGGCTAACACGGTGAAACCCCGTCTCTACTAAAAAAAATACAAAAATCTAGCCGGGCGAGGTGGCGGGCGCCTGTAGTCCCAGCTACTCCAGAGGCTGAGGCAGGAGAATGGCATAAACCCGG
>NW_016822813.1:72296-80180 GCF_001698545.2 Rhinopithecus bieti | reverse complement strand
TTGGTTAGGCTGGTCTCAAACTCCTGACCTCCGGTGATCTGCTCGTCTCAGCCTCCCAAAGTGCTGGGATTACAGGTGTGAGCCACTGCGCCCAGCTTTCACTGCTATTTTTTAATTCTAGCTAATTTTTATCCCTGCTCCTCCAGACCCCTCTCTTTGTCACTCCCCCAAGAGAAGGTGTATATGCCTGCAGCTGAATGCTTGGAGAAGTCAAGAAAGAAAATGCAGAAAGGCAAAGGAAGGAAAGTTTTCCAAAGACACCAAAGCCACTGTAAAAAACAAAAAACAAAAAGTAAAAAAACCTGCCTGCCTACTTCACAAGTCGAAACAAAAACAAGTTGAAAGAAATTTTGAAATGAGAGTGCTCTCTAAATTACAAATGCGATACAGCTCAACTCTTCTTTTGTTTCTTCCTCAGAAATGTTTTTCTCCTAATAACTATGCCATAAAAAATACAGTCAAATTCCCAGCGATCCTAGAAAGGCTTTTTAAAGCCCACAACGTAACTGAAATCTTTATTTGCCATCAAAATATATAGGTAGGCCAGGCCCACTGGCTCACACTTATAATCCCAGAGCTTTGGGATTTGGTGGGAAGATTACGTGAGCCCAAGAGTTTGAGGCTGCAGTGAGCTATGACTGCACTTTTGTAAGAGTTATTAATAAATTATTTTGGCATAGAGAGGAAAAGAGGTCCTTGGGAAGTTTTCTTTTAAAGCTGCTCCAGAAATGTTTCTAGTAAAATCCAGGCTGGCAATCTTTGATATGCAAATGCAGGCCATTAGAAAGCCACCCAAACACTGTGATTCCTCCCTCTTCTTCTTGCCCTTCCCCACGTGATCCTGGCAACATAGCTACCCCCACATATCCCCATGTGTGCAGAACATGCTGGTGCCCTGCATTTGCATATTAAGAGGCTAGGGTGGGAGGGTCACCTTTTTTCCGCAAGCTACATGAATGACATGCCTGGTCAAACCAATCTGCTGAACCCTGTGCAAATTAAACACTGCCTCCTCCAGCCTACTCATAAAACTGACTGGTATCCATGGTACCTGGGGTCTCCTCTCTCAGCTTTGGAGCCCCTTCCCTCTGTCTCTATACAGGGGAGTTTCTTCCTTCTTTCTTGCCTATAAATTCCCCGCTCCTTAAAACTCAGCCCATCTCTGTCTGGGTTGTTTTATCTAATTCTACTTGAGACAAGAGTCCTGGTATTCCTCCACTCATTGGAGCGGTATCAGCACCACTGTACTCCAGCCTAGGCACTTTAAATTTATAAATTAAAACAAATAAACGTGTGTGTGTATATGATTTATGTACATTTGCCACCATATGCTATACTAGTGTATATATATGATATATACACACACATATATAGTAGTATACCATATGGTGGCAAATGTACACTGTGGCATTACATGTATCAACCATCATGTTATTACTGAGGGGAACGTGTTCTGTGTACCAGGGACAAGATAGAAATCATGTGGCATCTCCTTCACATATTATCTCCCTAAACCAGGCCCCTAAAACAGTGAACGCAAAAGGCACGAAATGGGTCAGCACCCTTCATATGTATGTTAAGCTGGCATTGCTCAGAAGGCATTATAATGTAGTTAAGCACCAGGGAAGCAGAAGGCTGTCCATGTAAAATCCCAGGTCCAGCACCTACCTAGAAGGCCTGCCTTACACATCAGCATGGACAGAATGCACATGTGACCACCACTCTGGTTTTATGATAACGGGGTTACATAAGGAGGGTCTTCAAGGTAGGGGCTCTCCAAAACCAACACCAATTCTCAAGATAGCAGGTCGGCTGCAGCCTCTGTCATCAATAATCCCAACTTCTTGGTGCCTGGGGAAAGGCGGGATGCCATAAACAAAGGTCATCTTTCAGATGACCGAGCCTCCTCTCTTCTCCCACCCTGCACAGAAGTGACCCACACCTCCTTCATTTCATGCAACAGCACTTGGGCTCTGTCCTCTGGTCGCAGCTTATAAGGCAAGCCAGGAACAATCCCTTCCAATCCTAACGTATAAATAACTGATAAGGTTTAATGTATTACCTCTCCCAGGACTGTTGGCACTTTACTGGGACAAGATTTCACATCAGGCAAATGACTGTTTATGAAATACCAGGCTTTCACAAGCAAGGCAAAATGGGAATAGGGTGGAAAAGAAGAAGGGATCAGGAGAAGTGAAAGTCCAAGTCACACCATGGAGGTAGTACATGCCTTAAGCACTCAGGACTACATGTAGTTCTGCAGAGGACAAGAGAGCAAGCATCTAGACATCACTAGACAGTCTCTGCTGCATCACCTTCTATAGTGAGAAAGCAACCACAGGCCGGGCGCGGTGGCTCAAGCCTGTAATCCCAGCACTTTGGGAGGCTGAGACAGGCGGATCACGAGGTCAGGAGATCGAGACCATCCTGGCTAACACGGTGAAACCCCGTCTCTACTAAAAAATACAAAAGCTAGCCGGGCGAGGTGGCGAGCGCCTGTAGTCCCAGCTACTCCAGAGGCTGAGGCAGGAGAATGGCATGAACCCGGGAGGCGGAGTTTGCAGTGAGCAGAGATTCGGCCACTGCACTCCAGCCCAGGCGACAGAGCGAGACTCCGTCTCAAAAAAAAAAAAAAAAAAAAAAAAAGCAACCACAGACAGTATTTCCATGAATGGGCATGGCTGAGCTCCAGTAAAACTTTATTTGAATGTCAGTCACATCATTTCCATATGTCAACAAAGTTTTGCTCTTTTCTTTTCTCTTTTGAGACAAGGTCTTTTCTCTCTCCTAGACTCACCTGTAGTGGCACAAACATGGCTCAATGCAGCCATGTTTGCTTAACATGGGCTCAAGCAATCCTCCCACCTCAGACTCCCAAGTAGCTGGGACCACAGGTACACTACCACCACACTTTGCTAATTTTTTTTTTTTTCCTCTTTTGGTAGATATGAGGTCTTACTGTGTTCCCCAGACTAGTCTTGAACAACTTGTGCTCAAGCAATCCTCCCACTTTGGTCTCCCAGAGTGCTGAGATTACAGGAGTCAGCCACGCTCCCAGCCTCTTTTTTGACTCTTTAAACATGTAAAACCATCTTCAGCTCATGGCTTCTAACCACGGGACCATGGTCATGCACTTCCCAGGGCACTGTACTGCAGAATCCTAACTGAACAGAGCTATGAATTACCCGGGAAAGCTTTCCTGCATTTGAGGAACCAGGGTGCCCTAAAAAGCACATAACTTGAAAATCACATTGGCCCACCTGCCACCAAGAAACTGTGAGCTGATCCACAGTTCAGAATTGTGGGACCGAGCACTTCCTTGTCAGTGCCCTGTCCTCAGTTTCCCAAGTTGTAAAATGAGAAGAGTCTTTCTAGTGATGCAGGTTTGCTATCCTGGCTTGAACGCACCTAGAGCATTGCCCTGCAAAAGGCAGATTCCCAAAAAAGGTCCCAGCTAGATAGTATTTCTGTCCTTATCTCTCCTTAAGGTTGGGTTACATTTCCACTTGTGCCTCAGAGGTCAGGGTTTGATGTCTGTTTCAGGATCTGACCACAGCACTGAGAACACACAAGTACCTGGGAAGGAATCCATGTTCAAAGAACAGAGGTCAAAGGTAGGGCAGGCTACTTTGGTCTCCTCAAAGAACACACAAAGATACTGGCCTTCCCTTCATTGGCAGATTCAGCTCTGAAAAGTACAAGGAACTGGTTCCTGCGGGCTCTTCCTCCCACCTTTCCTGGCCTTTCCTCCCACCTTTCCTGGCCTTGTCTTGGGCCCTATCTGACTATCTCTTCTCTGTTATTACCCACCCTGGGTGGTTCCTTCGTATGCATTTCTTCTGCTCTTCCTTCTGCTCTCCCAGTGCCTGAGTAGTACTCGGTTTATAACAAAGATGCTTTACAATCTCTACCCCATGCTGTAGCAAAATAGCAAGACAGATGTTTAAGCAACATGTCTCAGGACACAAACCCTGATGGCTTTTTGTATTTATTTATTTATTTATTTATTTATGAGACAGAGTCTTGCTCTGTCGCCTACGCTGGAGTGCAGTGGCACTATCTCGGTTTACTGCAAGCTCCACGTCTCAGGATCATGCCATTCTCCTGCGTCAGCCTCCTGAGTAACTGGGATCACAGGCGCCCACCACCACACCCGGCCAATTTTTTGTCAAACCCTGATGATTTTTAACTTGATGTGCAATTCCAGTAATTCCTTTTCTTATTTGATCTAAGCACCAGGCCAATTCTACAAAGTTCATGCAAAATTGCTGGGTATCAGGAAATATAAAATGACCTCCTAAATGTCATAAGGTTTTTTTGAAAACACTTTTCACCACAAGTATACTTCTCGATGTGGCTAGTTATCGTATGCTTTATGGAAGGGGATAGTCATTCAAGTGACTTAAATGATGGACGTCCGGAATTGGGTTTCCAAGCAAGCAGTCGATTGGGGGCGAAGCACAGGAAGACTGGTTATCCCCAGTTGCGGACTCTCGCTCTCGCTCTGTCAATTTTGCCTCTGCTCTCGTCCCTAATGCTCCAAAAGAGAAATCATCCGTATGTCAGTGCTCATCAGTGAATGATAAGGAGGACTTAGGGTATCAGATATTTTCTCAACCCTGAATAGTGAGATGGATGCTTGGGGAGCTGACACTTGCCCAGTGTGTCTGTGGCTCTCTCCTTAATCTCTATCCATGCTGGCCCTTGAGAAAGGCTGCATTTTTGCTTATCTTCCCTCCGGTATGCGTTCTCTCCGGTTCTAAAGGGCTGGAGTACATTCAGCTCAGCCACTTGTTTCTTGCTCTCTTCAGTTTTATTTTGAAGAAAGAAGCAGGCTAAGTCGGCGGGGAGAGAAAAGAGAAAATACAAAAGAGATGATGCTGCCACGCTTCCTTTGATATCAATCACTTTCACTGTTTGTTAGGGACCCTTGGTTCCTAACTGTGGCAACACGGAGATAACAGACAGGGACACATTTTCTGGAACCAACAATCTGAAACTGCTATCTCCACAGTGACACTGAAACTATGACCATCCGCATGAACCAGTTGTGACCATGCTAGATCACAGAAGGTATTTTAAAGATACGTACAAAACCACTGGTCCTGAACGCTTTTTTGACAGGTTTATTGAGATATGAACCACAAGCCATGCCATAAACCACATGCCATAATATAAACCACATGCCATGACATTTTGAGTACAACTCAACAGCTTTTAGTTGTGCAGCCACCATCAGAACGATTAACTTCAAGAATTTCCATTAACCCTGTGTCCTTTAGCAGTCACAACCTCTTACCTGCCTAAACCCGCAGTCCTGGGCAACCACTCACATACTTCTTGTCTCCACAGACAGACCAAACCCTTTTTCATTTACTCCAAAAGCCTGTATAAATATTGGGCAGGTTCCTCATGAGTGATACTAACAGATTCCCAGTCTTATTATACCTCCCTGTGCAAGGCAGTAAACAGGCCTGGTTTCAGTTTTTATAAGTCACACAGGCTTCCTGCAATTTCACTCCATGCCACACTCACAAGAAGAGCATCTTGATCCCCAAACCAAAAGCAACAGTAATGAATTGTTGACCCAGGATATTCAAACAATGTGGCTCCACTGCTGAAGTCAAGGGCTGCCAACTCCTCCTCCATACTCAGAGTTGCATTAAGTCTGGGATGTTACATCATTTCCAATTTCATCACCTTTGCAGCTAGAGATGGGAAAGAAAAATCATCACGCCACATCCTGTGCTAATGACGCAGGGTTCCTATCTACTATGAGTTTACATTTTGATTTTCCTAATAAGGTGACTAACTGGCAAACAGGCCAAACAGATCAGAAGAAGGAATACCAAAGGGAGGTCTATTGGGATTAATTAATATAAAACACAAGATTAGCATGTCTTAAGGAAGAAAAATTGTTTTCTCAGTTTTTTTTTTTAGTTGTTTTATCAGGTTTTTTTTAACGGATTGAGTGAATTCTCACAAGGATCTGTTAAGTAGGTTCTCTTAGGGCATACAAAAAGGTTACTAAGGCAGAAAGAGGTTAACTTGCCCCAGTCGAGAAACAGATCCCTCCAAACCTTCTGCAACCCCACACTACAGTGTGGGGTGCACAGGTGCACTAATACCTAATGCACCAACAGACCACACTGTGAGGGGAATTTCTGCTTGACTGTACTCGTTAGTGGAGTCTTTCAGTGAAAACTCAAGCAACAACCTGGATTCGTTAAATATGACTTGCTACCTTGTCCAGTCTAACAAAACTGAAAGCATTGATTCCTTTTAAATTGAAAATAAAAAGCAAAGAGAGGTCATTACAAGAATTAATGAGGAATCTTTCTATATGTGTAGCACGCTTTGTTTGTCTCCTCAACTGTGTGTGACCGTGTGGGGACCTTCTCTAGGTGCTTTCATTTGTATTCAAATGCACAGTCCCAGGGCTCAGTTTTCAAAATAAGCAGACCAAAAATACTGTACGAAGTCCCAGAAACACATGAACCGGCCCCAGTTGTAGGCTCAGGGGAAAAGTGAGGACCACGGTATTTTTTCAAATAAAGGGGGCTAGGAAGCAGTCCAGTCACTTGAACAGAAACTCCAACCTGACGTGGAACTCAGTCTTTCCCTGAAAGACTCATAGGAGACACTAGGTGTCTGCATTTCAAAAGACTTTTAAGAATCATAACCAAAGTAAACAGAGAAAGCCTGAGAGTCCACAAGAGCAATTAGCAAAAGGAACCCTCACATAACAAATATGGTGATGTCTAAAGATGTTAGCAACCAGGTAGGTGAACTCAGGGGGTGCCATGTGTCATAAACTTGAAAGCTACATTGGCCAAGAAAAATACAAACATAGGTGTTACCACAGACAGCTAGCGGACATTTCAAACTTTCTCTTCACATCTATAATGAATTCATGACAGCCCAAAACATTCTGCTTCCATTTAGAAAAAGGGACGCTGTTGATGCACATCAACAATTTCACTGTCATTAACATAAATGTTAAGGCCAGGCATGGTGGCACATGCCTGTAATCACAACAGTTTGGGAGGCCGATGTGGGAGGATCACTTGAGACCAGGAGTTTGTGACAAACCTGGGCAACACAGGAAGACGCCACCTCCATAAAAAAATAAACAAAACAAGCCAGGTATGATGACACACACCTGTTGTCCACCTACTTGGAAGTCTGAGGTAAGAGAATCACTTGAGTCCCAGAGGTCGAGGCTGCAGTGAGCTGAGATTGTGACACTTCACAGCAGCCCGGGCAACAACAACGAAAAAGATAAATGTTAAGAAGTGGACAACCTAACCTCATTTTCTTCTCAGTGTCTATTTCATCTCAAAAGCATCCATTGCCTTTCAAAGTCTTCATTATCAAACTCTGACTAAAACTTTAATCGACAACGTCATTTCAAAAGTAAAACACACACACACACACACAAAAAAGTAGCCAGTAGTGGTGGATGTCAGGCCTCTAGGCCCAAGCCTGCACATATACATCCAGATGGCCTGAAGTAACTGAAGAACGACAATGACAAAAGAAGTGAAAATGGCCCGTTCCTGCCTTAACTGATAACCTTACCTTGTGAAATTCCTTCTCCTAGTTCAGAAGCTCCCCCACTGAGCACCTTGGGACCCCCACCCCTGCCCCCCAGAGAACAATCACCTTTGACTGATTTTCCTTTACCTACCCAAAGCCTATAAAACGGCCCCACCCCATCTCCCTTTGCTGACTCTCTTTAGACTCAGCCCGCCTGCACCCAGGTGAAATAAACAGCCTCGTTGCTCAAACAAAGCCTGTTTGGTGGTCTCTTTACATGGATGCTTGTGACATTTGGTGCCCTGACTTGGATGGGGGACCCCCCTTGGGAGATGAATCCCCTGT